>NC_091126.1:50628248-50928248 GCF_040183065.1 Periplaneta americana
TATCTTCTACAAACTATACCGGTACTAATTTATAGCTCACTGACACTGCTGTTGGATTGGTATAACAAAATTCTTGTTTGCACTTACTATGGCTGAAATGTTTATTTAGCGCATTTTCAGCCTTCCTTCTTATCAGACTATATAAACATAAATATTTTAGAAAAGAAATGTACCCTTTTGCAACTTGTAACTTTGTTTTAATTTACGTCTTATTATTAATTTCCTTTCTTTAAAATAAACAAAAATGAAAATCAGTGTTTTTTTTTTTTATTGTACGGGTTTCTTTAAGAGTTTATGTCTTCAAAGCAGTCACCATACACTGACGCAAGAAGTAGATTAACACTATGAATGTGTTCTCTTAATGCCATAGAAATGTAGATTATACATCTCCCATATGACTGGGAAGTGATTTAAACAATAAGCCATTATCTCCTACATTTATCGAACAAAAGTTCTGATAATTTTACATCATTTGAAGAATATTTCAATCTACCTGTTCTCAAATTTTAAAATTTCCAGCTATATTTCTGCAATTCTTGGGTTACACTTACCCCAATTGACTTCATAATTTTCCTATAAAAGTCTTATTTGTATATCGACTGTGTACAGTAGTGGTACTTCAAGACTTACTACGCAGAGTATAGTCTACTGTCCAAAACTGCAGGGTTTTATTTTCGTAAAGTGTTAGACCACTTTCTAAGAAATTGTGTCCTATTTTACTAGAAACGAAATATATACAAATAAAAACTGTATAACCAAGCACATTTTGTACATTTTATGATACTCATAGAGACATGGCATATTTTTAGTGTCCAAATGTGTACAAGTCCAGTTGCACACAATTTCTTCTCTAACTTGATAACCACGCGTTTTGAGGTTATTTTAAATTCTGAATCTTCTATAAAAATATATGCATAATTCTCTTTATATAAAGTGACTAAACATTATCATATATAAAATAATGTTTTGCTTAATAGTGTTTTTATTTACTCCATAGCTCATTAAAGACAATGAATGCTTCTCTATTGCCTGTATGATTATTGTCTACACAAAACGCTGGCTATAAAGATAACTGATACATGCAAAGAGTTATCCTCTATGATCAATGTTCGTTTTATGAAATGAGTTATCTGTCAGGGCTGTTTAAGATTTGTAAGTTTTCTTAATAAGCACAACTCATTAACTACCGGTATTTAAAATTTCAATGTTTGCAGTTCTGCACCATGGAGGGTTTCATAACTGCTATGGTCGATGAATGGCCCCATCTCCTCCGACGACGCAAAGAACTCTTCATAGCCCTTGTGTGTATCTTATCATACGTTGTTGGTCTCTCCTGCATATCACAGGTTAGTATGTTTGCTGTCACTTATTTCTCAAATAAAAATTTTTCCATTTTCTAAATGCACATACTGTAGTTATTTTTATCCAATTAACAGCGATAATATTATGATGTAGGCTGCCTGCCCATTATCACCATGAATTCGGTTAATATCACAGTGTTATAAATTTTTTAATACAATTAACAGGGAGATTTGTCACATAGATCTCACAGATTTGTTTGAGAATTCTTTTGGTGAAAGTACATAAAAAATTGGAGAAATTTCCTTCTACCACTGTACATATTCTGTTGTTCTGAGAAAGTCTTTATATCTACTCTCACAGCTACGTACCTTACGTATAAAGTGTAACATGGATTCCTATCCACGTAGTAAAAGTTAGTACAATGTGATATGTTCAGTTTTCCTTCAGTATAAGATTAAATGTCCCGCACCATAGCGTCGTAGTCTAAGGCATCCTGCCTAGGACTCGCGTTAATAAATGCGTGCTGGTTCGAGTCCTCATGGGGGAAGAAATTTTCTCATGAAATTTCGGCCAGTGTATGGGACTGGTGCCCACCCAGCATCGTGATACACTTGGGAAGCTACGATAGGTAGCAAAATCCGGTTACACAAACCAGCTATAATGGCTGGGGGGCTCATCGTGCTAATCACATGATACCTCCATTCTGGTTGGATTTTTTTTTATTTTAGTAGGTTATTTTACGACGCTTTATCAACAGCTTAGGTTATTTAGCGTCTGAATGAGATGAAGGTGATAATGCCGGTGAAATGATTCCGGGGTCCAACACCGAAATTTACCCAGCATTTGCTCATATTGGATTGAGGGAAAACCCCGGAAAAAACCTCAACCAGGTAACTTGCCCCGACCGAGAATCGAACCCGGGCCACCTGGTTTCGCGGCTAGACGTGCTAACCGTTACTCCACAGGTGTGGACTTCTGGTTGGATGATCGTCCACCTCTGCTTCGGCATGTGGCCGTGAGGCCAGCAGCCGGCTGGTCAGTCTTGGCCCTTCATGGGCTGTAATGCCACAGATTATAAGATTAAATGGGACTGATCTCGAATAAATTTATAAGCATAAAATTTCTATTTCTTGTTGTTGAATTGGGTAACCACTTAACTGAAAATCACACATAAAATATAGTAATTCTAAATTAGGCTTTCCCTGTTATGCAGTAAGATTCTTATTTTCTATTGGCAATATAAAGAACCTAAATTGGCACACTTTGCTTACTGGTACTTTCATTCTATAATTAAAAAAGTATGCATTAATATTTTGGGCTAACTTATCTGAAGCCAAACATTTTGTTTTACAAAGAAGGCCCTTAGAATAATGATAAGTAGTATGCATAAAAGATATCCTATAAAAGGATTTTCCAAACTGTAGATATCTTGGCCTTATCTTGTGAGTACATTCTTTCTTTGCTGATGTTTCCTGTTACAAATTGTACTAATCAAAACATACAAAATTTTAATGCAAGACACAAATCAGACTCCATATACCCTCTGTTAGTCTCAGCTGTTGCATGTACCTGTTAAGGACCGCTCCCACTTAGCAGAATCGAATCAAACAGAATTTCTCTCCACAATGTATTTAAATGGAAGATAGCAGAAAGTGGTGGGTCAAATTGAATGGAACCGAATCCAACAGAATTCATGAGCTTCCAGTAGAATAATTATTTCACTGCTGGAACTGAATTTCTTGTTTCGGATGGAACAATCATCGCCGAAATAATATGAAAATAGTGAGCCACAATTGTTAAAATGAAATTTATTGACACATCTGGCTCATAACAAGTAAAGCTTTGACTCTTGGTCTCGTCAGTAGAAAAGTGTTTTAATAAAAAGGAGACTTTAATAAAAGGTGATTTGTTATTACAATTAAATTTTGAGAAACTTGTTAGATTAATAAAAGATTTCATACTCATTACCAGTATCTTAGTTTGTGACTAATTCTCGTATTAATTTACCACAAAAATTTCTTGTAATATTCATATCTTATCTCAATAAAAAACGATTCTCGTTTAATTTACTACTAAAGATTTCTTGTAATACTCATATTTTATCTCAATACAAAACGATTCTCTTTTTAATTCACCACTAAAAATGATTGTAATATTCCTATTTTATCTTAATACAAAATGATTCTCGTATTAAATTACCACTAAAAAATTATTGTAATATTCATATTCTATCTCGATACAAAACGACAGAAATAATCATATGTCTTTGCTGTTCACTTTAACATTTATGATTCATATGTCTTTGCTGTTCACTTCACCGAAATAATATGACATCATATATATTTGTCGTTAATTGCTTCCTTTCGGTGAGATGGTTCTTCACTCACCAAAATAATACAGTAGCGTGCAAATTAATCCGAACAACATAATTACTTATGCAAAAACACTCAAACGGGATAAAAAAAAAAGGATCTAAGACATACCTCAATAATCTATGTGGCCTCTCTTGTTCCTAATAACAGCTCTGAGACGATTTGGCATGGATTACACTAATTTCCCACAAATATTCTTCATTTCTTCATCGCGAAACCATACACCAATGAGAGCAGAAATCATCTTCTCCTTTGTAGAACAATCCATTTTTTGCATTCTTCTTTTGCAAATTGACCACAAGTTCTCAATGGGGTTGATGTCGGGTGAGTTGCCTGGCCAGGGGAGTGAGTACCTGAATATTCTTCTTGTTGAAGAATTCTGTAGTTTTTCGAGACGTAAGCATTGTGCCAGGTCTTGTTGGAACACACCTCTGCCATCCGGAAATGATTTTTGCAGCTGGGGTACGATTCTGGTTTCCAATAAGTGAATATATTTGTCAGAATTCATCATTCCCTTGATAGGTATTAATGCTCCAGGCCCTTCAGGTGTAAAACAACCCCAAAACATTACTTTAGGGGGGTATTTGGGTGCTTGTTGGAGATGAGCTGCTGTTACTTTTTCGGATCCTTTCCGTACGTAAGAAACACGGTGGCTGTGGACCTCGAAATGAGACTCATCGGAAAAAAGTACATTCTTCCAGTCATTCACTGTCCAGTGTTGATGTAATTTTGCCCACATTAAGCGTTTTTTGCACATAACAGGGGTTAGCAGTTGCTTCTTAATAGGCTTACGAGCCCTTCATCCAGCTTCCAAAAGCCTACACCGCACTGTTGTGACGTAAATATTCGCCCCAGTGATAGCCATTAACTCGCGGGTTAAGTCGACAGCAGTTAGTCTAGGATTTAATTTACTTTTCCTGACAATTAAACGATCATCTGCAGGTGAAGTCTTCCTTTTCCGGCCACAGTTTCCTTTTTTCTGGGGTGTGATGGATCCAGTCTCCCTGTATCGTTTTATGATCGAATTAACAATAGCCAAACCGATGTGACATTCTGCACAATTTGCCTCTGTGTCATAGAAGAATGCTCTGCTAATGTTATAATTTTAGACCGTTTTCGTGGAGTTGTATCCATTTGTGAAGACGACAGAATGTACACAGGATTGCAGTATTAAGTCTTCAACACAACTGAAATGCTTATAAGTACAAAACAAGAGGCAAAATATCACATATTATAAAAAAAATAATAACGACAGACCTTAAACAATGGAATTATACGTACTAAAGATGTCAATTAAAGCGGTATGAGCAGCTGTGAGGCCAACAATGACAGAAATGTAAAAATATGTCGTGTTCGGATTAATTTGCACGTTACTGTATTGTACCTTTAATAAAAACTGAACACACTTTTCTGTTCTAGGGTGGAATGTATGTATTCCAAATCCTTGATTCATATGCTGTCAGTGGTTTCTGCTTGTTGTTCCTCATATTCTTCGAGTGTATTGCTATTTCATGGGCATTTGGAGTAAACCGTTTTTATGATGGTATTAAAGACATGATCGGCTACTATCCATTCATGTTTTGGAAGCTGTGTTGGACATTCACTACGCCACTCATCTGTGTGGTAAGTAAGAAATTCAGAAAGCTATGACATATCAAAACAGAAAAAGAATTAATAACAAAGTTAAGAACATTTAATTTTGGTACATTTTCCTTTATTGTATGTGAAAATGAACAAGCACGTGGCCAATGGGATGGTGCAATAAGAAGATATTTCAATGCGTGTTATCGTAACTGAAAGTTTAATGGTCGATTTTTTGCAACTCAACAGAAGTAAAAATGAAAAGAAACTTACAGCATTTTTTAAATTTAATAATTCTCTCTTTTAGTTAATCAGCAAAATTTGTTGCAGTGCACACACACACAAAATGTATTTTGTAATACAGAATGAAGTTTGTGCAACTTAGCCTTGACTACCTATTTTAGGAACAACTTGTAGTCTACTAAAATTGTTCGTGCACACAGCAGATAGTCCACCCCACCGATGCATACACAGCTTTGTTTATATGACTGTCTGCTCATGCCACGCCACTAACATCTAATATGCTACAGTAAATGTACCATTAACCTTACGTTCACAGGACCGAAACTGCTAGGCCTGATGATAACATTTTACACGAGAGAAGCCTATCTTAATTTATCTGTTTGCAAATAGAATTAATCGTCGTCGTCTCTCTCTCTCTCTCTCTCTCTGCACTGCAAAGTGGTCATTGAAAAGTTTATTGACATTCGGTCTTGGTGCCTCTAACTCTTTCAGTTTGGTTTGGAAGTTGCGAGCAGTTTTTGTAATATTTAGAAAAGTATTATTTTTTCTAGTCCAATGAGGTCTACACTTAATAAAACACTAGAAGACAACACCTAAATACGAATATTCACAAGTAGCAATAAACAAAGAACTAACAAAACACCCCAGTGCAGCAATGCATATCAGTATATCTTGCCAGATTGAAATAGGAGAGGGAGAGCTAAGGCTAATGTAATCAAGCATGAGCATAGAAGAGAGAGTGAAAGAATCCTCAACTCCACTTACACTTGCAGTGACATCTCCTTCCCTTCTACTCGCTAAAAACTCCCGACTACAGGACTACCCATTCTCACTACCTAATCTGAAAGCTTGTCTCTATGCCACTACACTTCTGAAAATAATTTTTATTTTTCTGTAGTCTTATTAGTTATCAACAATTTCAAACACATTTACCGGCATACTGTAACGATTATGAAGATTAAGAAATTGAAATTTGATCCATGATAATTATAAAAAGTATTTTTCAATTTTTTGTAGGAACAGCTCCAACTCTGGGCTTTTGTTTACGAGCTGCAGTTGGTTTTTCTCCTGTTCTGAGATATATGACTGTCCGAGAAACTTGCACAACTTGTGCGTTATTGATTTCAGGGAGTATTTTTCTTCAACATTGTGCAGTGGACACCAATCAAGTATCTAGACTACGAGTATCCCTGGTGGAGTCACGTCTTGGGCTGGCTAACAGCCTTGTCTTCCATGCTGTGCATTCCTGGCTATATGGTTTATCTTTGGATGAAGACACCAGGAGATACCAGAACAGTAATGAATTTAAAGATCTCTTTAACAAGTCGACAATTATACAAAACTACTAACTTGGGCATTATTGACTTAATTAAGCTCTCTCATTAATTGTGGTCTTTGTCAGCATATAGGATTGTAGCAGGATCATGACCAGAAGAGGTGAATTTTGAGACAGAGAATTTATGGTATTGTTACCTTCTCTCTGTAAGAAATGTAAAGGAGAAGTATTGTGATGGTACAAAAATCCATTTCCAGATCTTTATAAAACAAACGTTTTCAGCATTCCTCGTAGAGAAAATTATTTTTTTTTTTGTCATGCCATTTGTCCATCTATTTGTTTACAGCAATTTCTTCTGAACTACTGGACATACCGTACTTTGTTCACTTTCAATATCTACAAGCCAGTTGAACCAGGATATTTGAAGCCTACATGAAATATAATCACTAAAAAAAGAAAACTAATGGGTAATTATTCGAAAGATATCACACAATGGAAAGTTATTCTAATTTAGTTGCAGCAGTTTTCTCCCTTATGATTTTGTTTCTGACATAAGGACATGCGACAAATGCAATAGTATAAATTGTACCTGTTGTTGTTAGTCAACTGTCCGAAGACGGGTCTGAATCTCACAAGTGATACCAACAAGGCACCACTTATGAGGCAACCAGGCCAAGAGATAATATGGTAGGGTGAACAGTTCCTTCCCCCCTCCATTGCATACATCGCTGATTAGTTACATGTTACACTAATCAGACTTCAGATGTATACAAATAATTGTTCTTCCTCTGACACATATCGTCAAATGAGATGTACTACCTGATAATAGATGTACATATGAGCCAGAATCTCAATCAGAGGCAAAATTGTACCTATGTCTCCAAATTAATTTGTCTTGTAATCATTTATTAATATTTTCCTGGTATCCCCTTTACAAGCCATGAAGGTGCACAGGGAGCATGGACACAGAACACAACGCTCCAACCACCTTTTATCGCCGAGAGAGACCCGGTACTATAGTTGACAGGAGTGAGGAGACTCAGTTGATCCTGGAAGTTCTGGTAACAAGAAAAATCCCGTCACCACCCTAGTCTGAATCCGGAACTTAATTATTATTACATAAAGTAAAATCCCTTTAATATGCCCTGCTTATAACGCTTTCCCATTCATTATGCTCTTTTTATACTGTCCGTGGACATTTCATATACAATCCTCGGTAATTTTACCCTCTTTTAACACTTCCAAATCCCATTTGTAAGACTTTTTCGGATTATAAATGAATAAAAAATTCCGTATAAATTGTCAAACTTGTAATGTTTTAAAAGCATGGTGAAGAAATATGTTGCTGTGACTGTACTGAGGGTCATTGCACCATGAGTGCAAGAAAGAAATTTCACCCTCTACCTGGAAAAACCCTCTGGTGGGCACTGTCGGAAGTTGCACTTACCAGTACTTTCTTTTGTATGAAAGGATTTTAACACTTAGAAGTCTCTCTGTCAATACATCTATTTCTGTCCTTTCTGTAAAATTTAGTCATCCTTTGAATTCTGTGGAGTGTGCAATAAGTCTGATAGTGCAAAATGGCAAAGCGGAAATCAGTCTATAAGTGAAAAATTACATTAGTGTTGCTCCTAGCAGTGTATCAAGTAAAGTTATCTATAATTACTTGAACTGCATAGTCAATGATACATACACCGTTCTTATTACAACAGGGGATGACATTAGGAATATTCAGGCCAAAAACTAGATAATAATGGATATGGTTATCTCACAGTTAGATAGCAATGAACTTTCCTTAAATAAAAGTAAAATTGAAATATTATTTTTCATCTGACTAATTGCAATATTAATAGCTGTATATGAGTAAAGTTTTTGCAAATACATTTAGACGTAAAATTAAACTGGACTGAACATAGATTTATGCTATGCAGTCCTACAGTGTAATGTACTTACTGCGAAAACTTAAAAATTTAGTTGCTGAAAAACAGTTATTATCTGCTTACTATACTTTCTTCCATTTCCATTTTTGTATGTATTTTAGACAGCAGTCCAAAGACTGGTTGGAACCACATATGTGAAGTGACACCAATAAGGCATCACTCTTGAGGCAACTAAGCCAGGAGATACTGTGGTAGGGTGGCCAGTTCCTTTCCCCCTACATTGCATACATTGTTCATTGCTGATTAGTAACATATTACACTAATCAGTTTTGAGATGTATGCAATAATTGTTCTTCCTCTGACGCATATTGTCAAGTGAGATATAATGCCTGATAATAGATATATCAGCCAGAACCTCAATTAGAAGTAATTCCCATTTTAGTGTATGGAAATATTTTTTCAGGTTATACTACTGGTGCTCTACAGTCTACCAGTACACATATCACTCTTCACTTCCATAACACATAATACAGAAATTGTACAGATACCCCACGTGTTAGCTTAATTATAACTCAGAATTACTATGAAAATGGCATATACTGTAGTCGCGACGCTTTTATTCCCAGCGTGACTCCTCCGCTTTGCTTACATCTTAGGAAGTGAAGGCTCTATAAAGTCTAGGTAGGTGGTATCGTTCGCCATTTTTGTTCTTTCGTTGCCGAACTGCCAGACGAGGGATCTATTTGCCGCATCGTTAAACATTATCATGTCGTAGCTCCTATGATAATAAATCAAACGCACTCTAATTGAGCAAATAATTGAGCAGCAAATAACGTCCTCATGTGCTTTCTGCGAACCCAACAGAAGAGCCAAAATGGCAGGCTATTATATTAAGTATTTATCGAGCCTTAGGAAATGCATCAGCAAATCACAAGATGCACACGTTTAAATGTAGCCGACTGGCAACGTGATTGGCTGCCGGAAATTAGAGCGACGGGACTATACAAATGTACAGTTTATTGCCTAATTTTGTCAAAATTATGAATATAAGAAATTTTGAGGTATATTTTAAAAATGGGTTAATTTGCAATTTTATTACCAGTATATCTGAATTTGAGGGAAAATAAATGTATGGTACTGGTTTCTTTATTTTTATATAACTCTGAAATTAAGTAAAGCACATTGTCAATATTTCTTATTATGGCATACTTGTATATGAATTTCACTTGTTTAACACAGCCCTGTGCTAATGACAATAAAATATTCTCTTCTTTGTAAGTATTTCTGAAATTGAGACATAAATCTTTGGTTAACTACTAATGTTCAACTAATGCTTTAGGAACAAACAGAGTGTTTCTGTATTCATCACTTATTTGTTACCAGTATACAAGAAGTGTTCAATAAAACTGATTTTATGTTACGTTAGCTAATGTTTGAGTAAAAACCACCATAATTTGAATAAAAATTTCTGACATTTCAGTTGCACTCATATAAGAAAAATAATTTTAAAAATCTAGAATTGAATAAAAGTTGCAGCCTACTTGTAACTGTAACAGACGAAAGAAGCCCTTAGATGAGTTATTTGTATAATCACAAACTCTTTTTATACATTTCGTAAGAGAAAAGTAGTTCACACCTATTGAGTAGTGGTTAGCTTGTCTGGCCGCAAAACCAAGTGGCCTGAGTTCGAATCCTGGTTGCGGCAAGTTACCTGGTTGAGATTTTTTCTGGGGTTTTCCCTCAACTCAATATAAGCGAATGCTGTGTAACTATCGGTGCTGGACCCCAGACTCATTTCACTGGCATTATCACTTTCATCTCATTCAGATGCTAAATAACCAAAGATGTTGATACAGCATCGTAAAATAACCTACTAAAAAAAAAGAGAGAAAAGTAATTAAGTTTTAAAACCCAAGTTCCTATTTATCCCTTTAATTTATTCAGATCTTTCTGCTTTAAATGCAGCAAACAATAATGATTTTCAAACCTAATTCTGGTTTCCCCATTTTCTTTTACAGAGAATCAAACTTCTAGTTCGGATAGAAGACGACGTGGCCTCTCTTAGAGGAAAGATGACAGGAACATCTTCAGAGATAACTTCTTTGTAACTTGTCAGCTCGAGACTGCCCGCTGATCTCTAGACTCTGAAAAGTGCTTGCAGCGGAAGAGTAACGTACTTGTGACTATCCTTGATGTTAAGAGTGAGGCGGACATCACACCATAATACTTACAGAAGAAACTCTGCCATGTCATAACAGTGTATTGCATTCTGTTTTGAAGGGGGGATAATTGCGTCTGTGCAATCAGTGGTGTGTTTCATTTAATGAAAAACTAATGGATTGTTCATTTTTTACTATAAAACATTTCAAGGCAAGCATCCAACAGCAGTTTCATGTCATCACATTTAATCGCAGTTATCAGTTTATGTGTACAAACTTGTGACCCTTCACCATTGCACATGTATAATAAATTCATGTAAGTTCACTTAATAACGTGAAGACTTCTGCTACAACTAATTTATTTATAACAATGACAGCACATTATTAGTACGTGATATGAAGTTAGTTGGGCCATTCTATTCCATTTTTAGTTCTTAATGTTGATCCCACATTAATCTGCATGCTTCTCAGTAATATGAACATATACATATATAAACATATAAACACACATAGTGAAATGTATTTTGATTTTCTATCATTATTATTCTTTGTGGGGACAGAATTTTTCAACATCACATAAATTATAACATGAATTAATTCTTATTGAAGTTGTAACATTTGTTTTCAATAAAAAGATGTTTTTACGCATTGTTGTCTGTTTCTGAACTGCATTACCATATTTTATCCTTCTGCATTTTTCCAATTTCTATCATAGGTGATTTTGAATTCCATATTTCAACCAGTCATAATCAGTTAATCTTTAATTGTACAAGAGACTGTCGAATTCAAATGAAGGGTGTATGATTGTGAGATTAGAAATACTCTATTTTGTTTTCTACATCTTCTTTTTCTAACAGTGATTCAAGAGTACATTGGGAGCCAATGTAAAGTGTAAATGAACAAACATAGTGAAAATGTTAAAAATATCAGCAAATGTTTTGCGTTTCGATCCCCTTTATAGTGTGAATATTGCAACATTATCTAAGTTATGCCTATCATGAAGATAAAGAAAAAGACAACAAACAAGTAAAAAAGAATATGTGAACCTAATAGTTTTTCACAAGTCACAATAATTGGTCGAGATAATACTGGTACAGTAATTCGGTGATTAGAAGCAGACAAAATATCTGCAGCCATTAGAAATATTTATAGAAGTATGAGGGTCACTCCAAAAGTAATGCACAACATTTTTTTTGTTATTTTTTTATTCTACACCTTTGCAATTTATGAAGGTCATAGATACATCCTTCCTGCTTGTATTCAAATTTAATTTAAGTCGTTCCCATGCGTGACGCCATGATAGCACTCCTTCAAGATGGCTGCTGTAGTTGACATTTGTCAGAAGCAACGTGCTGTTATTGAGTTCCTGTGCTGTAAGAACAAGACAGTGGGAAATATTCACAAGAGGTTGAAAAAGGTGTATGGAGATGCTACTGTCAATCACAGTATGGTTAGTGGTGGGCAAGCAGATTATCTGGTGAAAGAGGGCACGCCAATATTCAGGATACTCCTCGCAGTGGCAGACTCTGCACTGCATTAAGTCCTGACAATGTCCAGCATGTTAACAATATGGTTGTGGCTGACAAACGTAACAGTGAAAGAATTGTTACTCCAAGTTGGAATAGAAGAAGAGTGTGCAGAATATTGACACAGGGTTAAAAAAGGTTTGTGCCAGATGGATTCCGAGGATGTTGGCAGAAGCCCACAAAGAAACCTGAAAGAGTGTGCAACAAACTTTTGGACCAGTATGGGAATGGTGGAGATGACTTTCTTGTAAGAAATGTGACAGGAGATGAAACATGGCTCCACCATTTTGAACTGGAGGCAAAGGGGCAGACAATGGAGTGGCATCATGCAAATTCACCAAAGAAAAAGAAATTCGAAACTGCACCTTCGGCAGGAAAAATTATGGCTACTGTCTTTTTCGATTCAGAAGGACTCTTGCTTGTGGACATCATACCACACGGAACCACCATTAATTCTGATGCATATATGGCAATTCTCAAGGAACTTCAAGCTCGACTGAGTCGTGTTCAACCACATAGGGAGAAGCAGTATTTTCTGCTATTGCACGATAATGCACGGCCACATGTCAGTCACAAGTCCCAAATCAGAAAACTTGGATGGACAACACTGAAACAACCACCTTACAGTCCAGATCTGGCACCATGCGATTACCATCTCTTTGGTAAACTGAAGGCTTCCCTTCGCAGAATGAGATTTGAAGATGATGACTCCCTCGTGCACACTGCCAAAGAGTGGCTCAGACGTGTTGGTCCAGACTTTTACCGTGCAAGTATACAGGCCTTCATTCCAAAGTGGCATAAGGCAGTTGAAAGGGACGGGAATTATGTGGAAAAGTGACATTTTGTTCCTAAAGCATGTATCTATCTACATTCTGTGAAAATAGCAAAGCTGTAGGATAAAAATGTAATTTTTAAATAAATGTTGTGCATTACTTTTGGAGTGACCCTCGTAATAAGTTGTGAAGAAAGTAATACATTTAGCCACTGATGTGGTCTAAGAGTAGCAAGTGGAACTCACACGCCAAAGCTGCACTTGCATATGGGTTCGAATCCCTCTTCAACTGAGTATCTTATGACTTTCAGAGGTTTCCTTCAACAGAAAGATGAATGTCGGTTAATTTAGTGAAGAATTCTGGAGTTGATGTCGTGAAAATATCTTGTAACTATGAAAAACTTCATTGATGCTAGAAACCGTGCAGTTGATATGGCGTCACCAAATAATTTAAAAACTAATTGTAGGTAAATGTAATAAAAGTTATGGTAAAACTCGTACACAGAAATGTGGTGGTACACCTTAACTGGTATAAATGATGATGACGAAAGAAAGAAAGAAAGAAAGAAAGAAAGGAATGAATGAATGAATGAATGAATGAATGAATGAATGAATGAATGAATGAATGAATGAATAAATAAATAATTTAAAAATCGACAAGTTCGTAGCTTTACATAGAATTAAGTGTGGATGTGATTACCTATTGATATATGCACAGCTTTATTATGCTGAATATGTAAGGACTCTCTGCAAGCAGGTAAGTTCGAAAACTTGAAGGAAGAAATGAAAAGAAACAGAGTGGATATGATGGGAATATCAGAGATGGGAAAATAGTGGTGAGTTGGTGAGTGATGAATTTGGGTTGTTTTATTCAAATGGCGAGTGCAATGGAAGTCATGGTGTTGATGTATTACTTGGACCACGTGTGAAAGATAAAGTGATATCAGTGTATTATGTAGATGACCGGATGATAATGGTGAGACTATAAGGGAAGAAAATGGACTTAGTGCTAGTGCAAGTTTATATTCCACATAGTGGATTAGCAGACGAGGAAGTGAAAGAAAGCTATGACAAGTTAGAAGAAAAAGTTGAGAAGGAGAACAAAGGAGCATGCGTAATCATAATGGGTGACTGAAATGCAGTTGTAGGAGAAGGACAAGATGGAAGAACAGTTGGAAAATATGGACTAGGAAGAAGAAATGACAAACGAGAATCTTTGGTAAATTTCTGTAAAAGAAATACAATGATTATGCAAATCTGACTTTCAGGTAGAAGCTCCCTGTGAAGCAGGCTTGAATAATTTCAAGGGAAAAAATTTTCCGAGGCCAGGTATCGGTCCTGGGACCCTTTGCTTAGAGCATGAATGCTCTACTGACTGAGCTACCTCAGGAACTATGCATGACACCGTCACAATTCTTCCCTTTATATCCACACAACTCAAATGGGCGGACAAGACGCCAGAACCCAACTTTGACTTAAATTGTGGCTTTCTGTTAATGTACCTATAGTAATGAATATATTATGCAAATCTGACTTTCAGATAGAATCTCCCTGCCTTCTCTATTTTCTGCCTTTCTCTTTGTTTCCTGAAATTTAATTAGTACTTATAATTTTATTTTTAATTCGTAAAATACAATGTTTTTAAGATTGATAGTAGTTTGTTTACATTTCAATTGAACGTAAATGATATTTCCAATGACCTTGCGCCCAATACCCAACACATAGCAATACATAACAGAGTAACAAACAACTACTGACCCTGCAGTAGGTGAGTGGTCAGATACCATACAACACTGAAGACGTATGAAAGAACATGTTCAGTTTCATTTTCAGAAACTTGGAAGAAAATGTTCTATTTTACGTGTCACATTAAGCATTTTCTGTTCCTTTTCTAATTTAACTTTCGATTGTTTTCTATATCCAGTATCAGTCAATCTTTTTCACATCCCAACTTAATAACTCAAGACTGTTATGTAGCAATCACAGTCTTTAAGCACACCATAACTTACGTATATTTGGAGACAAGGCTTGATGACCTTATTTCTTACAAATGGCAAAAAAAAAAAAAAGCCTCCCCCTTACCAGCATTTAATTAAAGGGACTGACCCTCACACCGACAAAGGAACAGTAGTGACCAGACTCTCATTAAGTGTTGACAAATATATAACATTCTAACCAAAAACAAATTCAGTTTCTATCAGTCTGCCCAGTTTTTGTATGTGCAGTGCAGTGATCAACTGAAACAATATCTTCCCTTTTTGGCCGTGATTAGGTGGTGCAGAAGTTTGCGAGGTAAGAAAAGAGCAAAATTGAAATCCTGGCCCTTCATCTCAAGGAATTCGTAAAAAAGATGATTTAAACCCTGGTCCATCTCAGAAGACCTCCATAAAGGAGTTATTTGTTATTTTAAAAACAGCAAAATTGCAGAAACGGCCTGTGAAGGTGACAGAAACTAAAAATGTTGTTTTTCATGGCTGATAAAAGAAACGACTTAACAAATAAGAATTTAAAATAATTAACTGTGGATGTGACAGGTGCAGGAATTAACCAGATAAAGAAAATTTCATCCATCATTCAGGACAACTATCAGCGATCAAAACGACGACTTTTCTCATGACCTATTGCAAAGAACAATAACGACTGTCAGAGATTATCATTATATCAACTTATATGCTTAACAATGCATCTACAATTTGTCCAGTCTTACTGTATCATGAAAAATGGACTGATATTTGTGTAATATCTCATGCGGAGTTTTGACGTACTGTTGACTCTCATGAGACCAACCCTACGCCAATTTATTTAAAAAGTCTATAGGAAGGAGCTGAGAGTAATGTCTAATGTGTGAAAACCGTACAAACATATTACCTATATCTTCAGTGGTTAATTGTCAATTCGATTCAAATCCAAAAAAGGATGATGGATTTTAAGCGCAACAGGAAGTATAGTACCTTTGTTATTGTTACTGTTGTTACATTATTATTACTAGAGTGTATCGGAAAGTAACACACAATTTTTTTCTGCATTGGTATTGCAGCTGGGATGTTGACATTTCATCGAGATATAGGTTGAAGTTTTCAATACAGACACAATTTGTTTTGCATGCGCAGCTCTAGCGAGAGAAGCGTGAACTATGTAACAAAGATGGTGCGCATATTATTGTCGTCAACTTGTGAAGAGCAACGAAGTGTTGGTGCGATTTTTGTGGGCTAAAAGACATAACCCAAGTGAAATTCACAGGGACATGTGTGGCGTTTATGGGAAAGACTGTATGGTCAGTAGCAACATCTCCAGGTGGTGCACATTCTTCACAGATAGCCGTGAGAACCTTTGTGATTCACCATGTTCTGGGCAGCCAGTAACATCTGCAACCCAGTGGAATGTCACAGGCATTGAGGGGCAATTTTGAACAACCGGCGGATCCAACTGCGAACCTTATCTCAGCAGTTCAACATTTTATACGGTGTGGTGTACAATATCATGCATGACACACTGAAATTTCATAAAGTTAGTGCCTGCTGGGTGCCTAAGAACCTGACAGACGACCACAAGGGCCAGCAAATGATGACATGCTTGGACCACTTAAGGTGTTACACTGCAGAAGGGCATGATTTTCTGAAAAGAATTATCACTGGTCACGAGTCCTGGACATACCACTACATGCCTGAAACAAAGCAGGCCTCTATGGGGTGGAAACATGCTGCTTCCCCAGCAAAGAAAAAATTCAAGGTGACGCAATCTGCTAAGAAAGTGCTTGTGACAGCATTCTGGGATATGCATGGTGTTTTTTTGCTATACACAGGACCAATGTGAATGCTGCAGCCTACATTCAAATATTGGTAAAGTTGCGTCGTGCCCTTCGTGACAAATGCCGTAACATAAATACATAAATGCTGATGATGTCAAACTTCTTCATGACAATGCTTGCTCCCATGTTGCGGCTTCTGTTCGTGAGAAAATCAACACATTTTGTCGGGAGGTGCTCCAGCATCCCCCATACAGTCCAGACCTTACACCATCGGACTTTCATCTGTTTGGTCCCATGAAGAAATTCCTGGCCAACCATCGCTTTGCAACCGATGCAGAAGTGCAATCAACTGTCTGCGGCTGGCTATACTCAAACCAAACGGAATTCTATGAACAGGATATACTGAAACTGGTACTATGATGGGAGAAATGTGTTGAGAAACTTGGCGCCTATGTAGAAAAGTAGTAAAAGATGTGAGTCCATTTGTGTATTTTTTATTTTTGTTTACCTACTGAAAGTTTTTTTTTATTATTATCATTGTGTGTTACTTTCCGATCCACACTCACATTATTTATTTTTGTTGTTCAAACTAATTTGGAACATTAAACATAAGCTCTCGAGATCGTGAGTTGAGAGTGAATTCTCAACTTCTTTCTTCTTTGTTAAACATTTAAAAAACAAAATGTAAGTATGATGAAAGAGTGATGGAACGGAGAAAAATTCTCTCCGGCGCCGGGATTTGAACC
Organism: Periplaneta americana; assembly: GCF_040183065.1. Lineage (NCBI taxonomy): Eukaryota > Metazoa > Arthropoda > Insecta > Blattodea > Blattidae > Periplaneta > Periplaneta americana. The sequence continues at coordinate 50,645,854 of NC_091126.1, forward strand.
CGGGTTTTCAGCTCTACGTGCTGATGCTTTATCCACTAAGCCACGCCGGATACAACCCCGACGCCCGTCAGAATCGTCTCAGATTAAGCTCCATCTCTTGGGTTCCCTCTAGTGGCCGCCCTCTGCACTACGTCATAGATGTCTATGAACGCAGGACCGAAGTCCATACATGTGTTGAGGTGCACTCGAATGAGTGACTGGTTGGCCAGGATCCGACGGTACAGGCGCCATCTTAAATCACAAAGTGATTTATTACGCATATCATATATATATTTTGATGTACCGAAGTACATATGATATTTCCATGCAGATATTCTGCGTCATCATATGATGAAAGAGTGATGGAACGGAGAAATGGAAATATCATATGTACTTCGGTACATCAAAATATATATATGATATGCGTAATAAATCACTTTGTGATTTAAGATGGCGCCTATACCGTCGGATCCCGGCCAACCAGTCACTCATTCGAGTGCACCTCAACACATGTATGGACTTCGGTCCTGCGTTCATAGACATCTATGACGTAGTGCAGAGGGCGGCCACTAGAGGGAACCCAAGAGATGGAGCTTAATCTGAGACGATTCTGACCGGCGTCGGGGTTGTATCCGGCGTGGCTTAGTGGATAAAGCATCAGCACGTAGAGCTGAAAACCCGGGTTCAAATCCCGGCGCCGGAGAGAATTTTTCTCCGTTCCATCACTCTTTCATCATATGATGACGCAGAATATCTGCATGGAAATATCATATGTACTTCGGTACATCAAAATATATATAAAATGTAAATACTTGTAAATTAAAACAGAGAAAGAGAAAGTAATTTCGTAACATACAGGGTGATTCATGAGGAAGAATATTAAATATTGTAGGGGTGGTAGTACGGGCTATTCCAAGTAAAAAAGTTAACAAACATGTGTCCAATTTTCAATGGACATAGAGATAATGGAATAATCCTTCCAGTGGTAGGGTGCTGTTCCAAAACTGTTTTCAAAATTAAAACAACTTTGGAATTGCGCTTTTGGTCTTCACAGGAATCTGATCACAATATAATTTCTTTGGCTGCAAAAATATTTTCCATCAAATTCTTGTAATTAATGGAAAAGTAATGAACTTTACTAACATTAAGTAGCTGACAATTCGCTAGTAGAATCATACATTCAGATCAAGATACATAAGACTCCATTATTTTCTTCACATGTTTGCTGTATTTAAACATTATTAATACTGAAGATCTTGATAATCCGATCTAGGTTATCAGTATTAAAATGGTGAAACATTGCAGAAACAATGAAACCTGAAAGTAATTTCAATACACGAGTAGAATAGGTGGGAACATGCTAAGTGGAAATCGACAATTAGCATCATATGACTAAGTGATCGCAAATTGTCACATGGTTATTTGATTCGAAATTCAGACGTCAGAAAAAGTAATTAGTCACTTGATGCAAATCTTAATCTGTATGATTAGTGATTTGACATTTGGTCAAAATTAATTTTCTGTCAAAATATGTTGACACAGAAAGCAGGAATAAATTTTTTATAAAGAGTTTAACCCTTTAGCTGGCAGATGGAGCAATGATCTAAAAAAATTTGTTTGGCACTTGGCCAATTGATGCATAACACTATACAATTGACTTCATATGGGTGAATGATGACCAGTCAAATACAACTGTCCCAAAATAAAATGGTGAACAGACAAAATTTACTGATCATATCTCTATCATGTTACAAGTCTAGTAGTCTTGCAGTCTTTCTTGTTGCCGTTCTAAAATTAGGGTTACTTCATCATGTTTCAAGGTCCCATGCCATGGCATCGCAGTCTAAGGCATCCTGCCTAGGACTCGCATTATAGAATGCGCGCTGGTTCGAGTCCTCATGGGGGAAAAAATTTTCTCATGAAATTTCGGCCAGTGTATGGGACCAGTGCCCACCCAGCATCGTGATGCACTTGGGGAGCTGCGATAGGTAGCGAAAATCCGGTTCAGCAAACCAGCTATAACGGCTGGGGGGATCATCGTGCTAACCACACGATACCTTCATTCTGGTTGGATGATCGTCCACCTCTGCTTCGGCATGTGAACGTGAGGCCAGCAGCCGGCTGGTCGGACTTGGCCCTTCAGGGCTGTAGCGCCATGGATTTACTTTTTTTTTTCTTTTTTTTTTTTTCATGTTTCACAGTTCTCACCTCTTTACACTACCAATAAAGCATACTGGCAAATGAGAAATCTCTCACGTAACTTTAAAGCAACGCTATATCAAGAATAGTAGGCTATTAAAAAATTTTACCTCTATATAATACACATTCTACTTGTAGAGAATACCATCGATGAACCACATGAAAGTTTTAGTGTAATTAATACAATATTTAACAGTGTAACAGGTAGTATTACAAGTAAGTCCAGGAGGAAAACTAACCTAATTAAAGAAGAACACAGCTTGTTGAACATTACTTTATTTTTAAAAAAAGAAAAAAAAGAAAATGTTTCTGTCACATAAGAGAAAGTATTAGCAGTCCGCAAATTAAAATGGACTACCAAACTGTTGGCAAAACATAATAAATAACGGAATATTAATTACATTAGAATTCATCATTCACACACACTTCACTGAATTTTGGAACAATTTAATTGCACAAACATTTTACTCTTTTATTCATTAAACATTATGTATTCCTGTTGTACTTTTGGATTAGAGCACTTCTAATAAAGTTCTAAGTGTTAGCATTTCTATTGATTATAATCTGGGTTTTTTCTTAGAATAACGAAGCCCTCCATGATGGGAGTAAGAGGCACATATTCCTCAGCTGCCAGTTCTGCTCTCTCTCCAAATGCAAGTAATACTGGAGTTGTGTGTGTCTGAAAGCCTGTAATAGTCTTGGGTTTGCCAGCCTGACCAACAACGTCAACAGCCTGTAAAAAAAAAAGTATATATATATATATATATATATATATATATATATATATATAAAATCATTAAATAAATTGTTTACTCTCATATAAGACTCTTTTATCCAATTTTCAACGCTGAAAAATTGAGCATATTCCTATACGTGCATGTCTAAAATTACTAGGAAATAAAACATAGAATATTTGATAAACACGCAACATACTTAAAAATATATTGTAACATATTAAATTTATGATCACAGTAAAATCAATAACAAAAACTCTGCAAGCTTCATTTGCTTTTCCATAGCAGACTCAACAGTCTCCAAATTATCAATAGCATGCCAGTGCTGTAGCCATGTGATGTCAGATTCACTGTTCTTACAGTCTGTTTTGCGTGGTTAGTAAAACATGCCCCACAAAACTCCGAAAATATTAAGTTAGTATTTCCAGTCGCAGGTCATTCATTCATACCGCCAGACCATGTATTTGGCAATATCAAGAAAGAAATTAAGAAAATCGACACTATTGTTAATCCTACTCATTATCAAACCACCATATCAAAGCATGAAACTGTATTGAAAATGGGAGAGGGCTGTGAAGTAAGAGATTTTAAAAAGCCTGCAAAGGATGTAATGAAGAATACAAATACATGAGCTTTTAAGAGAAATGGGTTTAGAGAGGTTGCAATGAAAGTAATGAATAATAAAAATACATTACATTTTAAGATAAGTGAGTGTAAGAAGTTTTTCTTGAAAAGAAGTTGCAAAAACGATGTTTCAATAAGAGGAGAACCTATTTACAAAATTAACTCAGCAACATACAAGATACAAAGAAGAATAAAGAAAGAATTGGAGCATTTTAATCCCTTAGTTGTACATAAATATGCACAAAAAAAAAAAAAAAAAAAAAAAAAAAAAAAAAAAGGGGAACTGATGTTATGAATGTGCAAGGAAAACTTCAATGGACGAAGGTATGGATAATGATGAGTGTGAGTATTTGTGTCAGCTATCAAATGAATTGCCTGATTTTCTTGGTTGATTTCAAAGTTGAGTTCAATTGAGACATTCAGTTTTTATGTCCTAAACTAAAAGATATTTAATTCAAATTTAAGTTTAATTTAAAAGCATAATTATGTATTCTATTGTAATAATTAATACTTTCTTTATAACAGAACAATTATTATGAGCTATTCAGAAATCAACTTCCGATTGTTGATTGTAGATTGCTAGATCATTGCAGGAAGATGGTGCTTGCACAGTAGCCACAAGTAAAGACGTAATAATGCTCCCATGCATCACACACTCATTTCCGTTCAGTAGTCTGTGAGAAACAGTTGTTGATAATGGATGCGATTATTACTCATCCCGCGAGTTGTGAGCTCTGTTCGGTCATTTAATTCCTTTACGCAGGAGTTCATACTGCTGAGATTCACCATCGATTGTGTTGTGTTTATGGTAACATTATGAGTGACAGTGCTGTACAGGACTGGTGCAGAAAATTTAAGAATGGGCGTGAAGATGTGCACAATGAGGGAGGTCAAGAATGGCATTCAATTGTGACTGATGAACTCATTCAACACATTGAACGAACTGTGCGTGAAAGACGTCGTTTCACATTTTCTAAACTCTCTGAAAATTTCCCACTAGTCTCTATGAAATTGTTACGGCAAGGTTAAGTTTCCACAAATTTTGTGCACGATGGGTGCCAAAAAATCTCACTGATCAGCATAAAGCTCAGAGAATGACCTCAGCCTTAATGTTCCTTCAGCATTGCCACAATGATGGTGATCAATTTCTGGACAGATTCGTGACAGGAGATGAGACATGGGTACAGTTCTTGAATGCTGAGACCAAAGAACAGTCAAAGCAGTGGCTGCACACCCAATCCTGAACAAGCCAAAAAAATTCAAACAAACATTCTCGAACCAAAAGATGATGGCTACAGTTTTTTGGGATCAGAAAGGAGTATTGTTGACAGAATTTATGGTGCCTGGGCACAATGACAGCAGATGTTTATTGTGAAATGCTAAAGAAGCTTCGGAGAGCAATCCAAAACAAATGCTGCAGATTGCTCTCCAAGGGTGTCATTCTTCTCCATGGCAATGCAAGACCCCATTCTGCTGCTCATACAAAGGCTTTATTGAATAAGTACACATGGGAAACTTTCGAACATTCTCCCTACAGTCCAGACTTGGCATCGAGCGACTACCACCTCTTTCCCAAGATGAAGAACTGGTTAGCCACTCAGCACTTCAATGACGAGGAACTCATGGACGGAGTGAAAATCTGGCTGAGTACACAGGCGGCATCCTTTTATGAAGAAGGAATACAAAAGCTAGCCCCACACTATAAGTGCTTGAATTTATATGGTGACTATGTTGAAAAATAGTGTCACTATCCAGGAACGTTTTCCAGGCAATAAATAGTTTGTAACATTGTTTGTGTTTTTCTTCTTTTTTTTTTTTTGTAGCCAATCGGAAGTTGCTTTCTGAATAGCACTTGTACTTACAACCTTACTATGACAGCGTTCATTGAATAAAAATGTTTGTAACAAATACAGTACCATCACAAGGGGTGACTTTGTGCCAGAGGGTGACTTTGTGCCATTCGTGCATTTCATAAGAAAAATGTAAGGAAGTAGTCTTTAAAACCTTGTGATGGTTTTAAAGACTACTTCCTTACGTTTTTCTTATGAAATGCGCAAATGGTACAAAGTCAACCTTCTGACACAAATCCCCATGATCATTCACAACAAAGTCCACATTCTTCATCAAGTCATAGCAAAATCAACTCACTCCATTCTCATTATTTGTTTACATTTCGACTGAATGTGAATGTCATTGCCAAATACCTTGCACCCAACACATACCATTACACAACAGAGTAACAAATGACTGCTTCAGCATATGTATCGGACAAAGTAAATGATTCTATTCTCTTTTTCAAAGAAGTTAGACTCACAAAACAATTTGGGGGGGGGGGGGAAACAGTGCCAAATACACAAAAACATTATTTGACTTTTTTCTTCAGTTATTTATGCTCTACCAGCAGTATTTTTTTTTTGTCAGTTTATATCATTTACACCTTGTATAGCCAGATCTTGTACCATCATACTATCACATGTTTGCTCCCATGCCCTCAAAGGAATCAAATTGGATAACAATGACTATGTGAAAACAGAAGTGCAAGACTGGCATCAGGATAAACATTTATTTTCTGCAAGAATTACAAAGCTTGCAGAGCATTGGAACAAACGTATATTTGTAAGGGAAGAACATACTGAAAATACTGAATTATTCCGATTTGTTTCTTCATACACCTTCTGAACTGTCCTAGTATCTTCGAAATTCAAATCTAATTAAGTTTAAGCTGATAAAATCACCTTATAAGAATCTATAACCACCATTTTGAAGGAAAGTGTACCATGAATTCTACTCAATTCAGTTTGTTTCCATTCAGTAGATTCATGAACATTAGCTATTATATTCATTTGACACAGGAGTAAGGCAAAGATTCTACATTACATACATGTATACATATAAATGAACATTTCCCTAAAACATTAACAGTAAATTGTAACTACTAATGTGCAGAAATATTTAAAGCTATTGTATATATCACACACAAATTCAGATATTATTAAAATGGATATAAGGAAAATAAAGAAGCAAAACTCACCAGACCAACACGCACAGGCACAGCTAGTGGATTCAACTCCTCATCGAAAGTGACCAACATACGAGGCTGCATGGCTGCAGCAAGTGTGAAGAGCAGGTAGTGTGAGCGCCCTAGAATAACTGTGAACACAGAAACACTCTAAATGTCAAACGATTTATGTAAATTCAAGTAATGAGTTCTTATATTTTCCACAATACTGTATTAATATTACTGTGAAATAAGCTGTAAGATTAGTTTCTAACCACACACACAACGAAATATCATCCAAAGGATCGACAGAATAACAAAAATTAGGATGTAGCTGCACACATGCGAGTATGGAAAGATAAAATGTATGCACTGTATAACATATATCCGGAAATGCTTGATTTATGAGTTATTATTGAAAAACGACATTCAATGCTTTTCGAAGTACAATTCAACTACTTAAGTTTGTTACAGATAATAATCAACTTTCACAGACAATTTGATTGAATGAAAATTTGATAGTCAACAATTTCTGTAGAAATATTTAAATTTAGCAAACATAAGTGTAACAAAAACAGCAATCGGCTAAGAAAAAATACAACATATAAAAATAATAATGAGCACAAAGTAGGTCAATTGCAAAATCTACTGAAAAATTTTCATGGTTACAAAAAAAATGAAGAGAGATTCTTAAGTACTGCTACTACACAATGGTTAGAATAACAGTCTAATCAAAATTCACAAGCCATCTTATACTCTGGATTACTGAAGGTAACATGTTTTGGAAATGAGAGACAAGTTCCTCAATCAAATAAAGACTTTAATATCTCTTCCAACATTATGCTTTAGAACTACTGAATCAATTTTGCCACATGCAGTATTTCGTAGGACTCTCATTTCACACTGTCACAAAGTATTAATTCATCTATGAATCTTAAACAGCTGAAGTACCTAAAATATTTTGCAAACGAATGTATATGTTGTCCTTGCTGTCACTGCAAAGGCAAATAAATGAACCTTTTATCTGTTATATATTGTACGGTGATGGTTTCAAAGTAAGGTATACTTGCTGTTTGTTGTTTAGTCAACTGTCGGAACCTCAAGTGATACCAAGAAGGCACCACTTATGAGGCAACTAGGCCAGGAGATAATGAGGTAGGATGGTCAATTCTATCCCCCTCCTTTTCATACATCGCCAACTAGCTACATATTACACTAGTCAAACTTCAGATACATACAAACAATTGCTCTTCCTCTGACACATATCGTCAAGTGAGATGTACTGCCTGATAATGCAAAGGCAAATAAATGGACCTTTTATCTGTTATATATTTTATGGTAATGGTTTCAAAGTAAGGTACACTTGCAAGCAACAAATTAAAGTTTTATTCTTATTTCTTAAAATCATGTTCCTAAATGAAAGACATTTCTTACTCAATTTTCAACATAGTCCCCATCCTGTTTAATCTTATGTTCCAACGTAACACCAGTTTCAAAGTACGCTCAGCATAAACATTTCCATTCATTTCCATTTTGTCAGTTTATATCAGTTTCCACTGCTTCAGCAGATGAAAATCGTTTTTCTGAAAGCTATTCCTTCAGCTTCCCAAACAGGTGGAAATCATGTGGTTTTACTTCGAGATGTAATAGGCATGCTCCAGAACCTCCGAACACAAACTCTAACTTTGATATATTATCCCAACAGAATGGGGAGTTGCAATGTCAAGCAAAACTTAACACCCCGAGATGGAATTCTAACACTTTTCAATGAATGGCTTCTAGCATTTTCTGTAAATTTTAAATGTAAGAGTCAGCATTGTTTCGTTTTCGTGAATGAAATTAAGCAATAAGAATCTCTTCTTGTCCCAGAATATTGTTGCCATCCTTTATGGTCTTTGTTTAGATTTTGTTTTTTCCAAAAGTTCTGGAGCATACCGCTTACAATGATCTTGCAACCTATGATTGCGACCTGTTTGGGAAGCTGAAAGAACATTTTTGAAGAAAAAATTTCCACTTGTCGAAATGGAAAGTGAGAACATAAACTGGTTGATAGATATTTATGAACATTTTCATGCAGGTTTTTTTTAAGCTAATGTTACACTGAGACAAAAGTTTAATCGGACTTGGATAATTTATGTTGAAAAATGAGCATGTTGGCACATAATTATAAGGAATAAGAATTAAATCGAAAGGAAACAGCCCATAATTTTGAAACTAACATACAATTAAATGAAAGGTTTCCGAGCACCTATACATTGAAAACAACCAGTTATTTAAACCTGTCGTGGTTGTCTACAATATCTAGTCTCCAATTCTCAGTTATCAAATGAATTTAGCTGTCTGAAAATACTTGAACACGTAGAATTTATTTCTTTCCTTCCCCTTTCACACAACATGAACGAAATGTTAATAAATTATGTTCCTTAAATTTCTCTCCCAACAAGTCCCTATTGCTACTTGTCCTTTAAGTTCGAAATGCCAATTAGTCACATAAGATGAATTGTTTCAACTTTTTATTCGTAATACAGCCAGTATAAAAGGAAATTAACAACATACTTCTTTTGCACAATACGTGGACTCAATACTTACTGTTTTTAACATCCAGGAAGCCAACAAGTGTGGCTAAGAGTCCAGCCAATGCAACTGGACTGAGCAACTGGCGGTCACTGTGGTATGGGCACAGTGTCAATGTTCCCTTCCCAAGATGAGTAAGACCCTGAGCAATTCGGACCATGAACAGGTTATTGGGATCCTTAGCATGAAATTGTGCTAACTGGCGGAGCATGGCAGCCAACCTGCAAAAGAAAAAAATCATGAGTGACAAACTAATTTTACAAAAATAGTCCCATATGTTTCAAGCTTCCTTTAATTAAGACATTAGAAATAAACCATCTGGAATCAATAGCTTGGATTCATTTCACGAAATAACAGTGAAAATACCTTAATTGGAACTAACTTCTTCCCAGTTATTCCATTTTATTTTCTCACAGACGTAAACAGATAATCAGCTAACATCTATTATCTATCAATCTCTCTAACATTTAAGATATTACAAAGATGATGTAGGTGAGAAGAAGCTACTTTATGTCAATTTAGAAATATTATTTTAATTTCCAATAGTCACCTCACTCTCAATATATGAAAGTAATAATATGGTATCATGAATAACGTGCATTGCTCTAGAGCAGTACTCATCAAAACACTGCACGCTCGGGCTAGCGCCTCTTACTTGCGGACAAGAGACAGCCCTAGCGTGCAATCAGTGTTGCTGGCGGGTATGCTTCTCTCCATCCCTTATGCATGCACTCTACCCATTTCAGCGAGTGCTGACGACCACTGCTCTAGAGTGTCAAATTTTTTTTTTTTTTCTGGATGTGTAGTATTTTCATGTCAGTGTCTATGTTGCTGTAGTTGTGATTGGAGTTTGTGATGTGTTCCATGTAACGTGTTTGAAATGATCTTCCAGTCTGTCAAATGTAGAAGTCATTGCAACTATTGCATGATAGTTTGTATACACTTATTAAGTTGTATTTGTTTGTGCGTCTTGTCTGTGTGTTAAGATGTTTTTTTAGTGTATTCTATGTTCTGTATGCAATGTTGTATTTTAGTTTCTTGAAAGATGATGCAATCTTGCATGTGTTCTTGTTTTCGTATGTTAGTGTGATGTATTTGTTTTGTTCTTGTGTTTGTGTTGCGTTTTCTTGTTTGCAATTAGTCTTTCTTATGTTGTTGTCTATTATTTTGGGGTTGTATCCATAATCCTGTACTATGTACTTGATAGTGTGTATTTCTTCCTTGTAGTCTTGTTGGCTCATAGGAATGTTGATAAGTCTGTGTATCACGGATCGAAATGCTGCGTGTTTGTGTTGTGTGGGATGATTGGAGGTGTTGTGTGTGTTTTTTTACCGTAGTAGTGGGTTTTCTGTATATTTTGAACGTATGTTCGTTGTCTGGTTTTGTTATTGTGAAGTCTAAGAAATTTATGGGTTTGTTATTTTCTATTGCTTGTGTGTAGTATAGTTTTGGATGCGTAGAGTGTACCAAACAATGAAATATATAATATTTAAATTTAATTTGTCAGACTGTTGTAACAAGTCTTCAGAAACTGTTTAATACCACCATTAAAATATCATAAAAGGATAACATTCTTTTTATTCAAAGCTTGGATTTCCTAGATACTGTTTAGCTGTTTTCTGTATTCATTATTTATACACAAGAAAATGCACAATGAAAACATGTTTCTTCCTTTCATATTAAAGCCACATCTTATATACTTCCAAACGTGTGAAAAAATATATATATATATTTTCCATAATAAAGTCGGCTTACCTGGCATTGTTAGTTCCAGCTCCTACTAGACCCATAGCAAATATTGCATTATGAGCCACTTCTGAATCACTGTCATGTGAGAACTTGCTCAGGGTGTCTAAAATGCTGAGTTTTGGATTTGACACGGAAATCAGACCAAGAGCAAGTGGAACAGATCTACGTATAACTGGTTCACAATATCGAAGCTGAAAAAAAAAATTACAAGCAATAGACAAATGGTGGTCATCAAATCGACTGCTACCTAAATGTCTACAAGGATCAAGTTCTTTCAAAAATAAATGATGGCTTGGCGGGAAGAACGATGAGGATCCAAATAACAAACTTAAGCGAAAAATTAATTTTAAACTCTAAAACACTCTGCTTTAATTCGTATGCATAATGTCATTTACTTTTAATATTTTTATTGCACCTGGAGATTTTGTAGTAACCACGTAAGCCTCTATTAGTTCTCAACATAATCCAATAGATAGCATCTCTAACTAAAAAATTTCATTTTATGGATCCTCATCGTTCTTCCCGCCAACCCTTCAAATGTATTCAACATCAGAAATACTGCCGGAAGGGAATGCATGTACAATATACTTCTACAAATTCAGAACTAGGTTGAATTTGAAACACTGAGTTTAGTCACAGTATTTTCAAGTAACTTACCAAATGGCCAAAGGTTCTGAATGCCATCTCTGATCCTATTTCTTCACCCATTGCAACTAAAGCTATCCCTAGCACAGCAATAGCTTGTCTTGATGACAGGTCTTTATCTTCCTTCTTTTCCTCTTTCTTGTCTTTTTTATCCTCCTTTTTATCTTCCTGCAAGGAACAAAAAAAAAAAATAAATAAATAAACCGTATTTAGTTAGCATGGATTTGTGCATCACAACTATGTTAAAAAATGAAATAATTCTAATTCTAATATTAAAACTAACGAAACAAGTATCTTAAATTCAACAAATACTTGACAAAGAATTGTAACACAATCTTCTGTGTCAAAAATGTACAATCAAGGGAAACATTTTCAGTCAGTAATTTGCTGTGCATATATATGTATATAGAAAATAGACATTTAAATGTACTGGTGAATTCTTTCAATCCTGAACAATGACTTGCACAGTTCCTTATGCATAATTCTTAGGGGAGTGATTTTATGGTGATTATTTTACCCTGATTTCGATGATTAAAATGGTTTAATTTCGGTGAATATTTCGTGAAAAAAACAAGTAAATTCGCGCATTTTTCAAGTTAAAGAATAATTAAATAACAATTAAAAAAATTATTGAAACAATCCCTTCGAAATTAAAAGAAAATTGTTTGCATCATTAATTATTTTTTTTAATTAATTAAATTTCATTCGACTGTAAGGGGTTGACGGCACTACCTTCTTGATCTCATGAAGGCGGTTGTTGCAGGAAAGAGAAATAACTGTTTTCTGCTTGTACTGCTCCCTGGAAGTAGTCCCTGAAATTATGCGTACACTGTTGTCTGATGTCACATGCATGTAATGCTGAACATCAAATATATGTATACAAATGTTCGTGTATATTCTTTAACGAAGAATATTTTCACGTTTTATTTGGAAGAAAGAGTCATTTTTCTTGCGAATTTACCATAAAACCTGATTTTTTTCTTTAATATCGTGATTATGAAGTAATTTCGCAAAAATCCGCGGATATATTTGACATAATTTTGGACTTTCGTTAAGGGATTTGCATTTTACATTCATAAAATTAAGTTTTAAACACATATCGCGTATGCTGTTAATAAAAAAAAAATCACACCCCTAGTAATTCATCTGAGCTTTCCAAATTTGAATATGAAGCATTTATTCCTACATGTAATTTACGTAAAATATCACCCTTCAAATTGTCGTAACTAACTAATCTGACCTCCTCATCGTAATCATTTCACAAATGACTAAAATTGAGGAGAGAACACGTAAATTCAAGTGGTTACTTTCCTTGATATTTAATAAGGGAGTTTATTAGTTACAGCTGCGTCTTGTTGTACTTCATCTTTAACAAAAAAAAAAGTGTATATGGCTATTTGTTAAATGTTTCTTTTAATTAAATGCAGCTGTTATGCAGTGGGATTACATATGTGATGTGGAGGTGGTGTAATTCATAGGTTATGAGAAGCAGCACTGGTGCTATACAGAATTGAGAATTTGGGTCATGCCTTGACCTTTTAAAATTGTCTTGTGTCAAAGTAATGCTACTAGGTGGAACTAAATTTGAAAAATTACATTTTTAAAGAAGTGAGAACAGTATTCAAAGTTAAAAAATGTAGCTTTCTCGACAACTGGCCACTGACGTGATTCTGCATAGTGTTGAAGTTGAAGTAACTCCTGTTTGACATTATCGTGAGTACGAGTCTTACTCAGCTTGTTAAACAGTTGTGTAATCAGAAGTGTCATTGTTATGCAAATGTCATAAAAAAATTAAAGTACTTGGAATTTGTCTGATAGAAATGAATATGATTCATTATTTCAATATATTCCATTTTATGGTAAAGGAATTAATTTTTAAATAGGACCTCAGACATATTGTGGTTTTACTTATTTCGCAACTACTCATAAAACTGCATTGACTTCCGAAGGAGCATTTGATCATTATTTAGGCAATGGATCTTCATGATTTGGGGCAAATGCTGATGAACTATCCGAAGCTCAGGTTAGTCTGGAGGAGATACAACAGACCCTGGGAAATGCAGAGAAGTTGGTCCTGTAGATTCTGATCCAGACCATCAATATCCACCACTAGCAGGTAATCAACCTCCATAGGCTATTCCAGGCCAAGACTGTAATTATCAACAGAAATCACATCCCAGAGAGAGTAATCTGCAGCCCCCACAGCGAGTTCCTAGGTCTTCATCAATTAACAGCCAGCCTCTGGTGCGTTAGGAATATATCTACCAATAAGAACACTGATGCTAGACGTTCCACCGCCTCTAATAATCCTGCAGGATCATCGAGAACCAATAATCGACAGAAGAACTTCTTCAATCAAATTGATCCCGCCATCAGGAGTAGTGCAAAATTGAGGAGAAAGGAGTGTGATAATTTCAGGAAAAAATTCTTTAACAAAAAATTCATCAACTAGATAAAGTACCTTTCAGATAGCTACTGATGATAGGACAGCAATGTCCAAAAAAATGTCTAGACAACACGAATTTTAACCAAGTAAGTGTTTTAATACTGTAATATTTTAATTTTAAATACATTTTAATGATCTATGGAAAACACTGTTATATAACAACTAATATTTTAACATAAAAAAAAACTTTCTGCCACAGATTAAATTAATGATATCTCGTTGCAGTGAAGCAAATAAATTCAGAGAAGGGGTCAATTTGAGAGTTTTCAAATTCGTCTTCAGAATGACTGTAAAATTAAACTTTACATAATCATTCAAACATCAATCACAATAACTGGCACATTCATGAATTTCTTCACAAAGAGTTTCTTTTGGTATATCATAAATTGAAACCAGAAAACTCTAGCGTTAGGATGTTATTCTTGAGACGAACCATGACAATGCACTTCATTTTTGGACGTGATAAATATAGGTGTTCTATCCCCAAAATGAAAAGATTTTGACCTTTGACAGTCACAGGAGTTTTCGTATATTCAATATCTATTTGGTACTCTCATCTTCAGGATCAATTAACGATTTTTCCACTAAACCGACTTTAGCAAATCGCTATTGCGAAAATGAAAATATACTCTCTCTAATAATCCAGGTTATCACTACACAATGCCACATTCGCTACTCTGATGACATGTTACTAGGACTCGATAATGCAGTAAATGACAGAACAGAACATAACATTTTGCATTTAATTCATTAACAATATTCAAGCATGAACTGAAAAAAAAAATCCAAATTTGAAATTTGAAATTTTCTGAAATATACAGTATACAGAACAGAGTTCACTTCAGAAGATATTTTGCTCAGCTTTCACATTTTCACAGAAATTTCATACACCCAAATTACTAAAAATCGAAATTTTCTACTAGAAATCTATCTTTAAAGGTAGGAAAGGAAAATAATTAACATGTTAAAAGATATAAATAGAAGTGTCCACCAACCTTCTCTGCAGCTTCATAGTGTTCACTGCAGATATGTAAAAGATTCTGGATTTTTAGAACGTTTCCTGTTCCTGCATAAGCACAAACTTCCACCATAGTCATCGACATGGACTTGAATGGTTCTGGTATCACTTCCAGGGCAGCGATAATTGCCTCCACAGCTTCTTGCCTCCCTATAACATCATCATACATATCTTAGCCTTAATTGTATCTTGTTTCTTCATGTGTCAGGTTTTACAGCTTACCTTCAGCTGCTGAGCAGTAAGTTCCTGCAAACTGCCTGCCTAAATTGAAGACCTTAATTGACAAACATCCCAAGTCCATTGAAGTAAGTAAACTGTTCAGGAGTGCAAAGAAACTACACAGGCTCGCAATACAATAGTACTGAAATGCATATTGTATGATTCAAAAACAGACAGAGTCAGACTTGGGAAATTCTTTCTTACAGGATGGTAGCCTATACAAAACACAACATGTCAGATAAAAACTCGAATTCGTTAAATTATGGACTTGAAATGTTTGTCAATTCAGGTCTTCAACTAATTTCTAACTTAACCTACTGCATGAAAATGAAGTTTGTATCCTCAAACAGAAAAGAATGAAGAAATATCTGAAGAAAAAAAAGTAGAACTAGTCACTAGCATAACGAAAAATAGAAAAAATAATCTGATGTGTTTTGAGCATATACAAGAACAGAAAGCCTCGAATAATAATAGATCACAAAATAAAATGTGTTATAAGCACGAAAAGAAAAGAACGTTATTTGAAAAGATTCCTTGATGAGGCCAAAAACAGGCATAATTTGTCATAAATGACCATTATTGTTAGAAATACGTGAAGTGATAATGGAGATGATAAAGGTTAGAAATAAGTGATGGAATATACATTTCTTTCTGTGATATTTTTTCTGAAGATAATTTGCATTCATAAAATACATATAATATTTTCTCGAATAAGCCACGCACCCCACTTTTGAAAGACATAAAAATAAATAACTAAAAAGATAAAACAAATACAAATTACAAAAATAAAACTTTCAAAAACTTATAAATAATTAAACACAAATACAGTACAGGTAACAATAAATTTTAGACTAGAATACGACAAATTTCAAACCCATCCTATGTGCACACACTGCACGCATTTCAGTTGTCACTATATTCTGCAACATTAATAGCAAGCATTACGATTTCAATATTTCTCCGCATCTTTGATAATTTCGAGTTTTTCACTGCAAATAAAGGATAGCAATCTCATACCTTTAGTGGTAATCATTTTCAGAATTGAAAATATAAGATGCACAAACTATACACTTCTCACACTCGAACTTGATTCTGACACATGTACTGCTAATCCAAATGCCATTTAACAATGTTAACAATTGAAAATTTTAAATACCCACGTGGAAAGATATTGGCATGTTCTACCACCTTAGAAGTTGTGAGTGAGGAAAATCGAGCAATACTTAATTTCGAATAAGCAGCACACCCGTATTTTTTACTTGAATTGACGAAAACTGAAATTGTTTTCATTTAAAACTATACATCTCAATTGTATATGTTATTTCTCTCTCTCTTTAAAGAATTTATCATTTCACACTATACTCCTGATTCTCTGTCATGATTAAAGCTGGTCAAATATACATTCAGTCTCTCTCGATCTCGCTCCCCAAGCTTCCCATTATCGTTACTTCCACGACGGCACTATGGGGTGTAGAAGGGAGTGGGGGGGAGGACTGCCAAGAACTGCGTGGGAGTATAATGTAAGCAGTAGCGAGCGGGAGGTCCATTGTCTCGCATTTCACGTGAGCAGCGAAAAAACGGAAATTAAGTTATTGATTTTGACTTATTTCGTCGAAATAATATTCCTCCTGTAATCACGAGATTTTATATTATTTTGAATGCTAAAAGCCACGAAGATATTTCACTTATAGAATACGTTGTAATTATATATTTTTTAACGATTTCAGTTGGTAGTTCGAAAGGACACAAATGCTCCTGTTAGCTATGTTCAATGCCGAAGAGAGGGATGCAACACATTGCTTATTTATAACGGTAGCACTTCGGGAATGTTGAGACATAAATATAAAGTAAACAGGCACTCATCAAGGAATGAAGTTTCCAAGGCTGATAGGATGGCGGTAGAGACAAATGTGTGTCTATGTGTGCAACAGAGATCCGTTCTGTCAATACTGTCAGCAGTGAGGGAGGGGTTCATTAATATGTCACAAGAATTAATTAATATAGGTGCCAAATATGGACAGGTCAGTGCTAAAGATGTTTTGCCTTCCCCAAGGACTGTCTCGACATATCCAAGATCTGACTGACCAAGTCGGAAATAAAATGACTCCTAAAGTAAAGGAAGCTATTAATAGAGATCAGTGTGCATTGACATGCGATCTCTGGACTGACAATTGAGAGGTGCTCTGCAATAACAAGGTATGTACACATACTTCGGTATAGTCGCCACAATTAATGTATCAAAATAACAAATTCAATAACGAGATTTTTACGAATAATACATAAAACTTATACATATAAACTATCAATACTACTAATTCAAAAACGCAGATTTGCAAAGGCCTTTATTTGTTAATGAAAACAATGTTACTTTTACTTATTGCCAAACACCCACTTCTTACACATACCTTGTTATTGCAGAGCACCCCTCAATTATCGGAAGACCCATTACCCGGTGATCACATCGTCGTATATAGAGGAGTGCGAGGATAAATGGGAGTTAAGGAACAATGTGCTTCTCCGACAAAATCCACAGAGGTCACTAAAACTGGTACAAACATTCTCACGAAAATATGAGCATGGCAGAGCTAGATATTACTCCCACAGAGTTACAAACGTTACCTTTGTGACAGACCAGGGACCCAATATCAAGAAAGTTCTGGAAAATCACAAAAGATGTCCCTGTATTATACACTGCATTAATACAGCATTAAGTTACACACTGAATGAGAAGTTAAGTGATGAGATTCCTGATGTCTTGCATTCCATCCACGCCACACATAAAATCGTCGACTTTATGAAATGCTTGTTTAGTCACTAGACTAGAAAAATCATTGCTTCCTGACATCGAGACCAGGTGGAATAGTGTGTATATGATGTTAGATTCGTTCCATAAGCAGAGGAGTCAGCTATGTATATTTTGAAAGATGTAATGAAGGAGGAAAAGATGACTTTTTACCACAGACAAATAATGGAAAAAATAATAATTAATTTCTTAAAGATTTTCAAAGAGACCACAGATGACATGGAAGGCGCAAAAGAACCGACCTTGCCATTTGTTGTGTCATGGGTTTTTTAATTGTTAGATTCCTGCGAAATAGCTGCTGATGATAAGATCATGAGGGAATTAAAGAAACGGACAGAAAGTTCATAAATGAAAAGCTTCCGAATGAACTGCATGATACACATTACGTGGCCACTTTCCTTTACTCCTCTTTCAAGGAACTTGTAGTTCTGAGTGTTCCTTTATCTCTCTTTCAAGGAACTTTTAGTTCTGAGTGAAGATAAAAGAGAGGAAATTCACCAAAATGTTGGATCCCTCACTCTCTCCCTCAAAGAAATTCCGAAAATGGTGCTCTACCACATCAAACGCAGAGACGAACTGGGAAAGTTCATGAGCATGGATACTACAGATGACGATTGCAAAAATTTCCTGTCTTAATGGAATTACATGTAGGCTCTTTCCCGAAACTTGTTAGATTAGGGAAAGAAGTTTCCTGCATTCCTGCAAGCAGTGCTGCAAGTGAAAGGAATTTTAGCAGAGCAGGACTGGTTGTATCAGAAAAACGAAGCTCTATTGATCCTGATTGTGTAAATGATATATTAATTATACATAATAATAAGAACCCATGTATTGTGGGTCCCTATCATGATAGCATGGCGCGTCCTCAGGTTGCGAATAGAGGAGACGGCCTCCAGATATGGAGGGCAGCTGCAAATATATTGAATAAGCAGTTGCGGACAGCCAATGAGGGGTGGTCCTCCAGCTTGGGGGTTGGGTGAAGAGCTAACAATCCATCACCGTAAAAAACAGCTCGTTATGAAACCACACATTAAGCCTCAGAATGGGACTGATTCTCTGGCATGACCTGTCTGTTTCTGTCGGATGTTTTCCAATTCACTGCAGGCTAAAAGAAGGAAATGCACTATCACCTTTACTTTTTAACTACTCTAGAGTATGCCATTAGGAAAGTCCAAGATAGTAGAGAGGGTTTGGAATTGAATGAGTTACATCAGCTGCTTGTTTATGCAGATGACGTGAATATGTTAGGAGAAAATCCACAAACGATTAGGGAAAACATGTTAATTTTACTTGAAGCAAGTAAAGAAATAGGTTTGGAAGTAAATCCCGAAAAGACAAAGTATATGATTATGTCTTGTGAGAAGAATATTGTACAAAATGGAAATATAAAAATTGGAAATTTATCCTTTGAAGAGGTGGAAAAATTCAAATATCTTGGAGCAACAGTGACAAATATAAATTACACTCAGGAGGAAATTAAACGCAGAATAAATATGGGAAAAGCCTGTTAATATTCTGTTGAGAAACTTTTGTCATCCAGTCTGCTCAAAAAAAAAAAAAAAGCTGAAAGTTAGAATTTATAAAACAGTTATATTACCGGTTGTTCTATATGGTTGTGAATCTTGGACTCTCATTTTGAGAAAGGAACAGATGTTAATGGTACTTGAGAATAAGGCGGTTAGGAAAATATTTGTGGCTAAGTGGGATGAACTTATAGGAGAATGGAGAAAGTTACACAATGCAGAACTTGTTGCATTGTATTCTTCACCTGACATAACTAGGAACATTAAATCCAGACATTTGAGATGGGCAGGGCATGTACCACATATGGGCGAATCCAGAAATGCATATAGTTGGGAGGCCGGAGAGAAAAAAACCTTTGGGGAGGCTTAGACGTAGATGGAGAGTAATATTAAAATGGTTTTTTAAGGGAGGTGGGGTATGATTATAGAGACTAGATTAATCTGGCTTAGGATAGTGAGTGATGGCAGGCTTATGTGAGGGAGGCAGTGAACCTCCGTGTTCCTTAAAAGCCGTAAGCAAGCAAGTAAGTAAGTAAATAAGTAAGTAGTAATAAAAGAGCCAGCTCAATGGATTTGAACAGTGATTTCGAAGTCTAATTAACAGGTAGCTTATAAGTTCTCATTAAGAAGATTATAATGTAGAAGTAAGTACAAAAGTGAGGAAAGGATACATTTGTTCATTTTAAATTTTTATACCCATATGTACAATAATATCAATGCTAGTATTACTACCTAATAATATATATTGAATATATACATTTCCTTTGCTAATTTGCATTGCATTAAATAAATTTTTTTGTTCTTACTGCATTGAAAGTGTATAAAAAATTAATACAGTGAAATGCCACTATTACGAATGCCGCAATTACGAATTTTTCAAAATAACAAAATAATTTTTTAGTCTCAGCCATTTTATTATTAATTTACATATTGGAAATGTTCAGTTTAAAGAACGCATAAGTAATGAACTATTCAGTTTAACTTAATAATTCATCCCGCTGCAAAAAAAATATTATTTTAACGAAATTAGGTCTAATAACCAGTTAAAAATTACTTCAAATAAATTCGAAACAAAATAAAATAAATGAGTTATCGCTAGACATCAGTCACCCTTGGTTTCAGTGAATTTTCTGAATGCACTTCCGTAGGCATGATTGTTGTGGTTTGAATTTATATTTAAATGAAATAGTTTAATAAAATCGAACTTTCGAAGGTAGTGATCGATTCAAAACCCAATTTCGTAGATCGTAATATTTCGAGAAATCAATTTGACAAGATGGCTGTAAATGTAACAACACCTAACCTATATAATCCTATTCAACGTACTTTTTGCTCTGTAAAATTTAATTTTTGGTCCTAACAAGGTCATGATGAATAATACAATATTGTAAAATATTCAAGAATAATTATTCAGTTATCAAATATGCATTATGGTACCGATTCTTATTGAAGTTGCATATAATATGAACATACAGTAGGTATAACCTAGCCCAGGTACAGCATCTGTTACTCTACAGTAAGGTCCGAAAGTCTTGTCCCCCCCCCCTATTTGTATGTTGATATGCATCCATTTTGAACATGTCATAGCAGATGTGTGACAATGGTTGATACTTTATGTTCCAGCTTGTTTAGTGATCCAGAACATCAGTAAGGGCACCATCATTGTCGCAGCACAAAATGATGTGGCGCCATGCCCTGTGTGAAATTTTCCACAACAAAGGCGGTGTGATTTCCCTGAATGCCTCCCTAACAGCTTGTTTCAAATCTTCAATTGTCTGGTATCGATGTTTCAAGACATGCTGCTTAATTAGTCCCCAATGGGAAATCACACCACCTTTGCTGTGAAAAATTTCAGACAGGACATAGCACCACAACATTTTGTGCTGCGACAATGATGGTCCCCATACTGACGAACTGGATCACTAAACAAGCTGGAATGTGAAGTATCAACCATTGTCACACATCTGCTATGACATGTTCAAAATGGATGCACATCAACATACAAACAAGAGGGGAGTGACAAGACTTTCGGACCTTACTGTATAACATGGGACACAACTT
Source organism: Periplaneta americana (assembly GCF_040183065.1). NCBI lineage: Eukaryota > Metazoa > Arthropoda > Insecta > Blattodea > Blattidae > Periplaneta > Periplaneta americana. Next base: position 50,667,423 of record NC_091126.1, read on the forward strand.
GTAGGCAAATTTAATCAATTTTCAGTTTAACGAAATTTCACTATAACGAAAATAATTACAGTACCCCCCCCCCCAATAAGTTCGTTATACTGCCATTTCACTGTATTTCCTCCCCCCCCCCCAATATTTAGGCCCGTCATTGCTCCAGACGCATTGCAGTCTTAGGCTTATTGTGCTACCTAAGTTTTATAATTTAATACCGATTCATCAGTCCTGTTACCTTGATTAAGTTATACAGTCCAGATATAGAACTCGGCTCAAAATCTTTTGGTTCTAGAGAATCTTTCCCAAAGATAAAGTATCTTCTGCGAGTCAATGCGTAGCAGGAGCAAATAATGTGCTGGGCTGTTTCAGTCTCCTTCCCACAGAATCTACAGTCTAGGTTACCTTGAAGTATACCCATTATATTAAGATGCTTTTACACAGGTGCATGACCCATGAGAAAAGCTGTAACTGCTCTGAGCTGAAATCTGTTACATTTTAGTAATATTTCAGCTCTTTTGTTGCATGGTCTAACAATAAATTGTTTCCCATAGTTGAAACCCAGTGTCTTAATCCAGGTTTTATAGTTGAACCTTGGACCATTTTTTTAATTGCTTCTCTGACAGAACACCTAGGTATTCCAAGAGCCGGCTCTGGTTCAATATATTTTGAAGCCGCTCCTTGTCTTGCAAGTTCGTCAGCTTTTTCGTTTCCCTCAATACCACAATGCCCTGGAACCCAGATGAGTTTAACCTCATTCTGTTCTGCCAGGGTCGAAATTATATTGAGGCAATTAAGAATCAGTCCTGAAGTAATAATGTGCCTATTTAAAGCCATAAGGGCAGCCTGACTATCCAGTTCCTGAGTCTGTCTTTGATCCGTCTGTGTACCACATCAGAGACTTCTCAGGAAATTTTGGATTTCACTGTATTAATGTATGTGTAAAGTTTGTTTCAATTGCTGTAACTTTTTTATTTATGGATATCTGTAATAATAACATTATTAATATTCATCACAGCCTGTGTACCCATACAACTGTATGAATGTGATATTGTGCCTTACGCTTTGAACATAAGCTTATGTATTACATGTACAATAATAAGTTAATTATGTGGTACTGTAAATAAAATGTTGTATTCCAACAGCACTAAACGTGTATTTAGAATTTATAGCAATTTATTTCTTTCAATTTTTTGTAGATTTATATTTCAGTAATAATAATAATAATAATAATAATAATAATAATAATAATAATAATAATAATAATAATAATAATAATAATAGTAGTAGTAGTAGTAATAATAATAATAGTAATAATAATAATAATAAATAATAATAATAATAATAATAATAATAATAATAATACATAATGTTTATTCGTAAAAGAAGGAATATACTTCCACTATTGAGAAATGTATGGCTTCGTACATACAGTAAAGTCTCTCTTGCCACCGCACGCCTCAACCTTTCCTACATGGCACAAACACTGCACAACTCCGTCCTCCGTACTCACTGCGAGAATGCCGGGACTTCTCATTGTCGAGCTCTTGTTACCGGTACATGAGATTCTCGTGGCAGCACTCCCTTTCAGCCGCTCTCACTTATGTGAGCAAGAGGGAGTATGACGGTGTATGACCGCCTTTAGTCATGGTTTAGCTATATTCTAACATAAAATATGCTACACTAAAATTCTAATAAACTGATTCATAAAATTATTTAGAAAAGCTACACACTGAAAATTGGAGAATCCTGACACTTTATCTGTGCGCTCCAATGACGTAAGAGTGATGGGGGAATGTCTCAGTGCAACTCACAACAAAAAATCAGTCCAAGCATGCACACTTACCATTGGTTTCAGAAAAGGATTTTAATTATTTGTAAGAGGAAAGGAGGTTTTATAAATTTCTCTTAGAGTTTCTTTCTTTACTCTTATTTTATTTTAATGTATATCTGATGCTCTCTCACACAAAAACGGTTTCTGAACAAATAGATAAAGTGTCAGAACTGTACCAAAATGTCGAAAAAGTTTTAAAATCAATATTAAATCACAGATGCCTTCCTTATGTTTATTCTCTTTGTTGTTAAACTTGGTGAATATTATTTTACTTTTTATTCTTTAGTTATCATTTGAATTTTACAATTCATGAAGTAACGAATCAAAGGTTCCCAGTCTTCTGCATATCTAAATTAAGACTCACCTAAATGGCATAATCCCAATCCCAGGGGCAGAAATCTTGCGTATGTGTCATGAAGATCGGCTTCAGATTTCTCCATCAAAGTCTGTACTATAGTTGCTGTAACATCAGGATTGCAGGAACCAACTGCTATCATACCGCATGCCAGGCCAGCCATGCCAACCACCTCCATGCTGGATTTAGGGTCACTGAACACAGGGGTCAGAAGACTCAACACTGCTTCTCTGTTTGACCCAGCATACGCCAAGCCGAGACCTGGAATTACACAAATAATTTGTCAAGTAAAACAATTGTTTACAATTTTACTGGCACAAATCATATAATACACAAGTTGTCCCATATGGAACATTAAGAATCTCCATTTCTGAATTTCTTCTGAGGTAGCAGCAGTGTAGCATTTTATTTAAGGACGCTTTTCACTGCAGCGGTCATTCAGCTTTGAAATTCAATGTGGGTGAGTAACGGCCAACTAATCTTGTCTGAAATCCTCTATGAGAGAAAAGGTTCTTTTATTATGACTTGTACCACCCAACTTTTGAACCTGCAAACCTCGGATCTAACAGCCAGTGTTGTTATTTGCAAAACAAATGAGAAAGATCACTTTTCAAGTGCTTACAATTAAGTAGATTATGCTTGATGAAATTGCTTTTCACATCATAATCACTGTACATAGTATACTGAAAAATATTCGCCAGTATACATCAGAGATCACAACTAATGTTGTATGCAAGCTTCGCAACTAAGAACATTCATTAAATTATTGATTTTTAATAATCTTTTCAACAACGCTGTATCAACTACAGTATAACCCCGTTAATACACTCATCAAGGGACTGTTCTAAAAGCATTATAAGCAGGACAATGCTATAGACGAGAAAGGATTTATGAAATGAGGAAAACAATTTAGACACCACTTCATAGGAAAAATATTTTATTGTGCATTAGTTACAGTGCAAAATGCAAATGAGAGATAATCCCGTATGAAAAAAATCGTTGATTGTTGTTTGCTGTGTGTTTGTACTGTTATTACGAATGATAACATTTTCTCTGCAGTTCAAGTAAATACACAGAACTTCACCTGACACACCGCTAGGAGCAACACTAATTTAATTTTCCACTTATAGACAGAGATTTCCGCTTTGCCATTTTGCACTACACACTTCATAGAATTCAAAGGATGACTAAATTTTACAAAAAAGGACAGAAACATATTGACAGGGAGATGTTAAAGTGATAAAATTCTTTCATAGAAAGGAAAGTTCTGGTAAATACATCTTCGGACAGTGCTGACTAGAGGTTTTTTTCAAGTAGAGGGTGAAATTTTTTACTTGCACTTCTGGTGCAATGACCCTCGGTACAGTCAAAGCAACATATTTCTTCACCATGTTTTTAAAACTAAGTTTCGCAATCTATACGGAATTTTTTTACTCATTTTCGATCCGAAAAAAGCACTATAAGTGGGTATCGTTACAAGAGGGTAAAATCATGCAGGGTTATATATGAAATGTTCAGGGCCATATAAAAAGAGCATAATAAATGGGATAGCATTATAAGCGAAAGCATATTAACGAGGTTTGACTGTATATGGTTATCTAGTGTCAATGGAATTAGTGATATCAAGATGAATCAGGATTATTCGCCATGGGACTAAGGGTCGTATTCATAGACGAGACTTTGGACCAAAGTTGACTTTGGAAAGTACAAAGTCACTATTTTCCTATTCACAGTCGACACTTTGAGGAAAGTAAACTTCAATCGTGACTTTACTTCGAAGTCGCCGAAAATCTAGACTTTGACTTTGACTTTCGTTCGTAGACAATAGGAAAATGACTGATATTTGAGAAATTGTTGAATTTGTCGAGAATATTGAAGACATCTAAGAGATTATTAAAGCTGCTCATGTTCCTTAGTGTATTATTATAGATTATAAATTCAAATCAAGGTACAGATTTGATAAACAAATGGTATTAAAGATCCTCGTCATGTTTCAACTTTCATTGATGAATAATCAAAGAGGATTATCTGTTCCACCAATAGATAATACAACTTATTTCATCGCGATTTTACTCTGTAGGTAAGGATGAATAGCTTAATACTAATTTTTACTATTTAATTCTATAGAAGATAGGTTATACACTTGGAAATGCAGTCATCATAATAATGTTTTCTGCATACTGATTTCAGATAATTTGTAAGTAATTTCTGCACTCATATAGAGAATGTCTCTTTCATATTCTGTCATTGGTGGAATCTTATCTTCCATATCTTCACAACAAAATTATTTTACAATGAAATAATTTCAGGGCTTAATGTGAAACTAACGTAACTACAATAGATGTTTTATTCACAACAAAATTCTTAACAGGCAATACTATTTCAGATAAACTATACCATCATGTTTTGTAGTTATGAATTGTGTTATATACAAGATTGAGTTACGATTTTTTGTGGCCAGGTAGAAGAACAAATTATTATCGATTGGTGTAAAGACCTAAAAATGTTATTCTTGTACTTACGTTAGTTTCACAATAAGCCCTCGAATAATATTATTATTCTTATATAAAGCTGCAAGAACTATTAATAATTACTTAACATGTACCGATGTTCAATTGTTTCATTGATTTGTGACTCAAAAGATGGCTTTGATTGTTGCAATGCCTACTCTATTTCAACTATCTATTAATTTAATTCGTTTAGAAGGCAGTGATTTTGATTGCCAACATTAGAACAAGATCGTCAAATCTCGACTTACCAAAGTCAAAGTCAAATTCTCAGAAGTATTGTCTATGAATAGGACTTTTAACAAAGTTAAACTTTACTACGAAAGTCGACTTTGGGAAGTCTTCCTCCAAAGTCTCGTTTATGAATACAGCCCTAAGTGACATTTGCTATACAAGTGAAAACCCCAAACCAAGTAATCAGCCCAAGTGAGATTCGAACTCATGCCTGAGAGCAGCCTCAGAGGATGCCTCCTACTTGCTAACCTCTCGACTACACTGTTAGCAAAGAATTTCTATTAAAAATCTGTAACATATTAAAAAATCAGGACAACTTGGTTTTATTTTTCCAAGTTATCAGAGAAGTGTGCTCCTTCAGTGTTCCTATTGATAGCAAATATGATATTTTCTACAAATTAGTCATGTTCTATAATAAAAAATTACAGCTCCACTACCTATATATCCCATGTAGGCATCAAATGAACAGCTATGACTAGAATATGGTCAGTCATTGAACTGGAAATGGATTCCAAATACTAAAACTGATAAAATATTGTTGAAACAACCAGACAGAAACCTTGTTGTGGGCTAAGATTATTCATCTAATGCTAGAATATACAAAACTGGTTAAATATTATGTAAATTGTTATATTAAAATTCACTTAAAAAGAAAAAGAACGGAACTGTATTAACGGAAAATTGAAATAAAACATACTAACCTACGATTGCACCAATACGCATTACATTGCTACTATGCAATACATAGTCAGACAACAATGCAAGGGCAGGATCACATTCGTTTCTCACACCACAGTTCACAATCCCACAAGCCAGCAGTGCTCCAGACTGTTGACAGACAATAAAAAATAATAAATACAGAGCCTTAGGATAAAAAGCCCATTATCAATATGACAAAGTCCCAACATCCAACTGAGTTTACAAATTCCAATTTCTTAAAAAATCTTCCTTGTAGAAAACCAAGACTCACAAGCTTGCTACACAACACTATCTTGAGAAAATCTGACTGAAAATGTTATTGTTTCTGATAAAAAATACAGAATGGTCATAAATTCTTAATTCATTTTTGTGAAAACAATGATAATTTTTTATTTCAAGGAAAACAAATAGAATGCTTAAAATAGAAGAACAAATTTTTAGTGTCAGTACATGATACACTGAGGTGCAACAGGAGTTAACACACAAATTCAGAAAGCAAGCACTAACAAGAGCAAATGTTCAACTCCTTGTCAATAAAATTAAAAGGACAGGAAATGTTACATATGAACCAAACACCAGAATACCTCTTATACCAGAGCAGACTGCAGAGTGTATCAGAGAAGCTCTCATGCATCAAGCCATTATTTAAGCAGCCAAATGTGTAAAAAACAACGGTTTTGAAAGTTCTGCACTTCTAATGCAAAAAATGAGCTTACCACAGTCAGGTGCTTCACAGATTAGAAGATTATGCAGCTTGTAAAGCTTAGTGTTACGATTTTGAGGCTCATATCCTGATTAGTGATGAGACCACATTCCACATACGTGGTACTATTAACCAGGGGAGTTTAACTCTTATGATGCAAGGTGTATCATCATGGAAATTCGCCAGTTTGCCGCATTGGGGCCAGAGTATTGTTAGCTATTTTCTCTTGGGACTGATGGGGAAAAAAACTGGTTATAAGCATTGCCAATCTGACAATTTTAAACAGATACTATGAAAACCCATTATTTACAAAATTTTCCAGTTTCATAAAACTGATATTATTGCTAAAATTGTCTTTCTGTACAGGCAATTTAGAATTTTAGTCAGAGACAAAGAAGTCATAGTAGCTACATCTGTTCAGCTGGTCAGTGATTAGATGTTGGTGATCATGTTACGTTTGATGATGATGATGATGATGATGATGAAGATGATGGTATAATGGATACCTGTAATACCGATCAGGTTGTGTAACATGAGATGTATTTACAATTTTTGCCACCAGTGGCAATAACATTCGCTTACAATTTCAAGTCTCTTGATCATATACATGAGTTGGAGGTCTTCTGATACATTCGTTTATGGTGTTAATAGACATACCTGCAGCAAATGGGTAACAAGCCTCCATAAGTTATGTTTGAATGGCAAAGGGACACAACAGAATAAAATATTTTTTTATTGGGTTATTTTACAACGCTGTATCAATATCTCAGGTTATTTAGCGTCTGAATGAAATGAAGGTGATAAAGGTAAAGGTATCCCCGACACATGCCATGAAGGCACTTGGGGGGCATGGAGGTAGAGTCCCATGCTTTCCATGACCTCGGCACTAGAATGAAGTGGTGTGATCGGCACCACGCTCAGGTCGCCTTTTACCCACGGGAAAGACCTGGTACTCAATTTTATAGGAGGCTGAGTGAACCTCGGGGCCATTCTGAAAGTTTGGCAACAAGAAAAAATCCTGTCACCACCTGGGATCGAACCCCGGACCTTCAATGCCGTAGTCAACTGCTCTACTAACTGAGCTACCCAGCCACCAATAAAGGTGATAATGACAGTGAAATGAGTCCGGGGTCCAGCACCGAAAGTTACTTAGCATTTGCTCATATTGGGTTGAGGGAAAACCCTGGAAAAAACTTCAACCAGATAACTTGCCCCAACCGGGATTCGAACCTGGGCCACCTGGTTTCGCGGCCAGACGCGCTGACCGTTACTCCATAGGTGTGGACAAAAATAAAATATGTGGCTTGGATTCACAGACAAAGATTTGAACCCTTCTTCTTCACAGAAGCCATAATTATGGAAAAAATGTATCTTGACAGGTTAGTCCACTGCAGTGGAGTAATGGTTAGCTTCGCTGATTGTGAAAAGAGTAGACCCAGGTTCAAATACTGGTTGGGGATTTTCCGAGGTTTTCCCTCAATCACTTGAAGCAGAATTGCTGGGTAACTTTCGGCATTGGATCTCGAACTCATTTCGTCTTCATTAGCTTCAATTCATGTAAATCTTAATAGTTTCAGGTCAACCACGAAATTATGGCAGATATGGATGCAGAATTCGGCTACAGGTGTCATCTGTCTGGGAGAGCTGTACAAATCCCAGGGAGCTATAGGGGCTTCTAGAATGGACTAAGGCAGACCAGGGGAGTGAAGCTCCCTCAGATAAATGGTGCCTAGGTGAATCACAGAATCTACAGTGGCACGATCTTCAAGTCAAAGATTGTAGCAGAATGCAAGTGAATTGTGAACAGATGATGATGATGATGAGGAGGTGGCATATTAATAGGGCAGACAGAGGGACGTTGCTGTTCACACAGACTTCGTCAGAACTGGATGCCATAGCCAAATCGACAAGATGGCACAAAGAAGTAAATCACTGGCTTGAAGTGTAGTCCTAAGGACTTCAAAATCATCCCAACGTAAGAAGGTTGGACAATAAGACTAAGGCTGCGGTGCTTGCTTGTGGGGCACTTCTCCGAGAAAAAAATATCTTGACTTGTTGACAGTTTCTGGTACTACAAATACAGCAGTAAGGTAATGTTGACAATGCTGTCTGTCAACATGATGGAACCAAGCTCATTTTCCTAACATTCTACGAATATATCCCAGCAAAATATTTTCCAAAAGAGATATAGGCAGAGGCATGACAACACTGTGAAAATTAAGTTAATAGGATTTGACACTGTTTGACTTTTTTTGCTTGAGGGTTTATCAAGTCAAGGGTGTACAAAACCAAAATAAAGGACAGCCAGAGCCTCAGGGATTGTATTTCAGATGCAGAGGCTGCAATTTCATCAGACATGCTGAAGAATGTCTTTAGGGCTACAGACAAATGTTAGAAGCAGTGCTATGTAATGGCCATGTGGAATTAATTATGATGAATATTACTCACATATGTATACAATAAACATAGTACATGCATGTCATATCAATCAATTCATTATTTCCTTACAATAGATCAAGACTTTATGACCACTCTATGTAAATACTGTCCAACAGTATTACAAAATACATACAAGATTGTTTCACTTACAATGATGTAGTTAAAATAAAATCTAACCTTAATGTAGTCTTCTGCAGAATATAAGTACTTGTCAATAGGAGTTAAACCACCATCCACATCCCATAGTAACACCAATCCCAAAGATGCTGTTGCACTTAACATTCCTGCAATTCATTGAGAAATATGAGAATACAGAATTATCGTGGAAAATACCTACGAAGCTAACAAAAAATTTTTACATGTAACTGCACTGAACGGTGCCCTTCCTACAGAGAATGGAAGGACATGAAGAGAGCTGGAGAGAGAAAGAGAAGGAAATAGTCCTTCCATATTTATTCAGGTCTACCTGGTAATTATTCAGAAAACAGTAACTGAAATACTCTGAAAACTCAAGCAAACAATGTAAAAGAAAATCTATTTGTGTACTAAGACAATCTGAATAAAAATGCTTTCCTTAATAAAGACATTTTTGTGCAAAACTAAAATAGTGATCCTAACACTTTAGACGTTAGAATGAATTTCATGATTACCAACTAATATTGCATGAGCATACAGTAAGGCTCCAAATTTGATGACTTCAGCTGTAGCATATCTAACAAGAACTTTTGTAGTTATAATTCTGTGGCTTCAAGGTAAAACTTGATGTCTTTTTTATATATACATACAGGTAGAAGCGTAAGTAATGTCATTAATTTCAGAGAGTTATTCTTTGAGATATTTCAAACAAAAAGTTTAATACAATTTTGCTCGTTTTTGCTTCATTTTCGAGATAAAAATTATTTTATATGAAATATTTCATAGCATGTTTTGGGAAAGTCATTGATTTAATTCCCAATATGCTCAGCCAATTTAAGAGAGCAGAATATTATGATAATAAATGACTCAAAGAATTTTAGTTTTGACCTTTAAATATGCAGAAATTTGATCCGAACAAATGTGACATTGTAAAATTCCTTTGCAGAACGAAAAATTACATTTGTTTGGATCAAATTTCTGCACATTTAAAAGACAAAACTAAAATTCTTTCAATAATACTTACTTACTGGCTTTTAAGGAACCCAGAGGTTCATTGCTGCCCTCACATAAGCCCGCCATTGGTCCCTATCCTGAGCAAGACCAATCCAGTCTCTATCATCATATCCCACCTCCCTCAAATCCATTTTAATATTATCTTCCCATCTATGTCTTGGCCTCCCCAAAGGTATTTTTCCCTCCGGCCTCCCAACTAACACTCTATAAGCATTTTTGGATTCGTCCATACGTGCTACATGCCCTGTCCATCTCAAACATATGGATTTAATGTTCTTAATTGTCAGGTGAAGAATACAATGCGTGCAGTTCTGTGTTGTGTAACTTTCTCCATTCTCCTGTAACTTCATCCCTCTTAGCCCTAAATTTCTTTCAATAATTTATTATCGTAATATAGTGCTATCTTAAATTGACTGAGCATATTGGGAATTAAATCAATGACATTCCTAAAACACGCTATGAAAAGTTTCTGCAATTTTTATCTCGAAAAGGAAGCAAAAACGAGCAAAATTGTATTAAACGTTTTTGTTCGAACTATCTCAAAAAATTACTCCATGAAATTAATGACATTACTTACGATTCATCCTATACACATATTAGTTCTTCAGCAACGTAAATTTGAAGTTTCATTTCGACAACTCTATAAAATCATATTGTGTTTCATAACAATGGGCTAGAAAGTAAAATAATAGAAATATTCATGTCATCTTTTGCCTTGGAACCAAAGAATTGTGATCTAATATGAAATGGTATTCTACTCAAATTCCTAAAAGATTGTATGTTTAATATAAAAATTTCCTCAGAGAGCAATTAGCAGAAAATAATTCTAGAAATAAGAATTAGACTCGGAAAATTAAATATATTGAACATACAAAAAGTATTACCATGTTCTTTATTCTTGTATAGCCATTTATTTCCATCTTCCATCAACAGTTTATCATGCCCAAATGCGGCATTCACGAAACCATTTACAAAACTGGCGGCAAGATTTTGTCGAGCAGAATCAACTTGTCCACCTCCAAATGGAGGTCTTGAGTTCTCCAAATGTGATTTGTATACATCTTCGGGTGTTTTTGGTTCCATTATATCAAGCTACAACGAAACATTACTCATTAATAAGACAATACACGAAAAATACAAAGTGATGAAAAGATATAATAAAATAGATAGACAAGTGATTAAATAGAAGTTTATATTTAGTTCAATTCAATTTAGAAATAACTTTTAGGTTCATATTAAATGTATTTATATCATATATTCAGCGATATATTTCAAGTTTTATGAGAAATGTTCAACAGCAAGTGAAACTGTTTCATAGCTTCTATCTTCTAAATTAGGTAACAAAGAAGAATTGGTAATAGATTCTCAATTCTGAGTTTGTAAAGTCTTAAAAATTTCACCCAACATGCTACCCCAACCATAAAATAGGCATCACAACTCTTTTTGTATCCAGTAAAAGTCGCTAAAATGACCATCTCTATAAGAAAAATTGTTCAATAATCCGTTCATTGATAACTAGAGAGCAGAAAAATATGAAATTTCATATTTTACACTATTAATCGCAGAATACTGAGAATAATAAGTTTTGTGTTAATCATGAGTAGAAACGAAATGGCGTTAATTTTTCATATTTCATAATATTTCGTAAAAATGTTTATATTACAAAAAATGTTCATATTTGTTCATATTTCCCAATATCGAACATCTTTTGATGTATTTCCAATCTAATGAAAAGTTTTGAAGACGAGCTTCGATTTTCTTAAAGACCAATAACACACGTCATACCCAATGTCATACCATGTTCAAATTATCCAATCACAAGCAACCTATCATAATACCAGAGCCAGTGCCCAATATACTGTAGACCCGAGCATTGTCAACCATGACTGAATTCGACTAACATAGCTTAATTTTTAGTCATATAACTTGTAGCAGAATTGAGATTTGATCAGGTGAACTTCTGTGAATACTCGCTTTTGTGTGTGAACACTTTCTTATATCAAATTTATTTTCTCACACTCTAATACCTGTAAGATATCCTCAATAAAATTACGAAATCATATAGAAAATGTGCACATTCTCATACACACACCCACGCATGAACACATACACCCACGCACACACATACACAGATTTCCAAACACTGCGACCTCATTTATGGCAAGGAAAATATTGCTATTTTCAGTTTTATTTTCCTGCTATGTGATGCTCCTGTTACGTAACTGACAATTCCTGTATTATTGGTAAATTTGCAGACACCCAAGAAAGTCTTTATTAGGGATCACCTAACCAACAAATATAAACTGGCCTTACCCCCAATAAATGATATCTCCGACTCATTTGCTTTTGAACTTTAAATCTGTAGCATTGGTCATCTCTATTATTCAAGAAAAACGACTCTCTCAAAATTATCTCCAGATGTATTGCTCTTTACGATTAGACTTCTGTAGATACAATGTTTACAATGTTTTGCAATAAGTGTCTTTACAAGTGGAGAATGAGATAGATATGCGTGAGGAGAGCCAATTTTTAAAATGGGGTCTTATGTTTCATTGATATTTATTTGCTTTTATGACATCATCTGGTTTTGAGTATAGCTTTATTTTGATATTTGTAGCTGAATTTCTGATGTTTGTAGCACACTCACTTGTGTTTAGGTTTGCAACACTAACAGACGTTAATTTCCCGTCATGTTTCCTGAATTAGGATATATTAATATTCTTTTCAAGAAAATGTCATACTTATTCATATTTGGGGTACAGATGTCATATTTTGCCAATTATTTCTTCATATTTTTCCTATCTTTATTGATAACTTTATGGCATGGAGTAAATACCAAATAATATTCAAGTGATTCTTCTACTCTGTCCTATTATTTAACATTTTCCTTTCCTACAAACTTACAATCCACTACAGTGTAGAGGAGGTGGTGTCCCTGTAATAACAATAGACTCTCACAGTGCAGACAATGCAGAGTTACCACAGGGATGTCACGGGACAAGTACGATATAAGAAACAATTCCCAGTCCAGTGGAATGGAGTTAAGTCTCAACTCACACTGAGTATCGAACCCTGGACCACATGGATGAGAAACACACATACACTATCCATTTACCTATAACAGTTGCCGTTCTCATGGTTAAATGATGTAAATTGCTGAACATAATTAACAATAATATAAAAAAATTAATATATATTATCTTGGAGTCAAAATTACACCCTGGCCAGCTGTACTGAATAGCACTCGGTTTGTCCATCCATTGCAACTGAAGCTGACAGTGTCACCACATGGCTCATCGTGAAGACCGCTGCCTGAAGGTGACATCACATGAGTCTGTGTTATAATTTCACAGGATGAGCACGTGTTCTTTAGGCAGTGTTGTTCAGAATTGTGAATGTTACATAAATTAATGTGGCTGGATTCAGGTATTCTATTCCACAAAGTGTGTTTATGTATGTGATTTTGTATGAGCATATGCAATCGACACAGGCTGTAAGGAGATTATTTCAGGCGTTAAAGTTTCAGATGGAAATACCGATTCATAGAATGGTAAATAAATTTTTTGAAATGGGAAGCGTTCAAGATAAGCCTAGAAAGCATCGTACTCTGCTCACAGACGAAACTCTAGATAACATTAGGCATTTTCTGAAATATTCCAAAAAATATAATTTAGACGAATTTCGCATTTCCTCAAGAATATTATGTTTCAGATCATCCAAAGTGTGTGAATTTGTCTTGTACACTTTGTCTTTTCAATCTCATTTTGTTTTCGAAGCAGGGATCCACCTCTGTGCCTGTGCATGCGTGTGTGTGCAAGTGCAAATAATACAGTATAAAACCTGGCACTGGTGCAAATTTCCCAGAAAGCTATTACAGAAGAAGTGATTGGAAGTACACCAAAAGGAGGTTGGATTACTGAGGGGCGGATTAGCGAGAGTCTAGTATAATTACGTAACAAGTGGCTTAGCAGTCATGATCGAAAACATTCAAATGTAAAACCATAAGACTGAACTTCACGGTCTCTTTCCCAGTGGATAAAGTTCAGGACAGTTACTTTTCTTTTTATTTCTCCACAGTGTCACAATTAAGAGTTAACATTTAAATAGCTCACCTCACGAGCCAGGTTCAAGAAGTGGTTATTGAGATGAGCATTTGACATAATTTCAACAAGGTCATCATATTCAACCATATTTTCATTTAGTTCAAGGAAGATCTGTTGCCTGCCCAACATAAATGCAAGCTGCTTCTGCATTGATCTGTAACAGCACAATCTCACATGTCAAATTCTAATTAATCTGTACAAAAAAATTTAGCATTACACACATATAACTCTATGAACATACACTTCCTTAAACGGTTTGTCACAAAATATCTACTTTGAGTGGCGAAAAAATATTCAGCACACTAAATTAAAATATATGAAGAAAAAGTATTATTCCATTTAAATGCAAGGAAATGTTGCAATATCTGAAAATGTATCTACATGCTCCCAATTACGGTCTACAGGCTGAAATGCCACTTGAAACTTGGCTGACGGGTAGCTTGCCAAGACCAAATTCCATTTCTGATATGTGCACCCCTGAAAGTCGGAATTCATTTTCTCTTATAATGGGATGATACAGAGAATAAGCAGCAGAATGGAATTTTGAAATGCATGAGAAATAACCAGTAAATTTTGCCTTTAATTTCTTCACCCATAATTAGGATCTTTTGCTTGTTGTAAATAAATCTGCATGGAAACCCCAGTTCTACTTCCCTTTTGAAGAAAGACGTGCTTAAGATTTCTATTTTCTTAAAAATCCATCACTCTCACGTATGGATCTGTGAACCTCATATAGTAGTAACCATTAGATTTGAAACTGTGAGCCTTACATTTTGTGGTAACCTTTCAACTACCGGAAACATCTGTAATAATATTCCTTACATTAATTTATAATTGCAACATTTTCTCATTTGTCTTTACTTTCTTTAAAACTTTGCCAAACTAATATTTCTCTGCATGTCACACATTATGAGAGAATGCTTCACAGCCCTCTTTTGTTAAAAATCAACAAGTGGCTATTACTTACAAATCATTACACGATGTGAAGATCTCTTCAATTAAATGCATGTCATTCAATTGCATTGCGACCCGTAATGCTTGAGGATACTGATTGAAACGCTTAAAGATGCGGAGGGCTGCTTGTAGGAGTGTGACGTTCTCTGGATCAGGTACATAAGGTACACAACTAAAAATAATAGAACATTTATTTCTTAATAACTTCGTTAAGAATATTTCAGTACTAGTATATTCAAGAGTGATGCCTTATCAGTTAAACCAAATTACTTCAATTATGCAAGACCTGTGACAACACTGAAAACTGGGTACATTTAAAATCTTTATTACTTTTTCAACACCGACTTCTGACACATACCGAAGCTGGTATTTGCCAATCTTCTAAGTAAAAGACAAAAGTAATGAAAAAATTAGTATAATAATGAAAACTGAACAGAAATTTACAGTATGTTCCACATCTTAACACAGAAGGTGGGGAATGCATTAGAGTTACTTCCACACACGAGTACACAGCAACAAAGCGCATGATGCCCAAAATGAGGCACCTACTAAGTAATGGTGACATGCTTCTGAGATGAAAATTTCATAATTTCTTTCACTGTTTACCTGCTTGCTTTGAATGCATAGCGCACACCTTGCTGATATCTTACAAGGGATACTTTGAAACAAATGAAATTAATAATAATAATAATAATAATAATAATAATAATAATAATAATGACCACAATATGCTGTTTCCTTTAACAACAATTTTCCACTAATCACATGCCTCATTTTGGGCATCATGCACTCTGCTGCTGCATACTCGAATGTGGAAGTAACTAATGCATTCCCCACCTTCTATGTTAAGATATGGAACATAACCTGAAAAAAAAAAAATCTGAGCACACACAGAGGTGCATGTGGAGGGAGAGGGAGGGGAAGGAGGGGAAGGAGGGGGAGGGAGAGAGGGGGAGAGAGAGAGAGAGAGCGCTCTCAATGGGAGCGAGTTATGATGTAATGCAAAATTCGATTAGCCAGCAAAGTGTATACTAGGCTATGTACTGACAGTCATAGAGAGTAAGCAGTGAAAGAAATCCTTGAAGAGTTCGAAATATTGCCAATGCTTCCATTACACAATGAATATTCAATATTAAGATTTTTATCGATATAGATAATTTACATCCATTACACTGAAAAGAAAAGTATGTTAAGAACATGAAAAGTACTTGTCAGAATGTGGACAGAACTAATGGTATGTTCAGTAAATTGGTCACTCTTTTCAGCATCACTATATACTGTTTTGTCTACTGAACAGTTATGAACAATTAATATTAAAATGGTGCAGAAAAAATAAAAATGTTCAATTCTTCTGCTTCTTACAAGTTTTAACAGTACATAAGAACTATGACGGTATTTTAGAACTGTTAAGGGTTTCAAAATGCAAGACAGCTGATCTTCCTTTACAAAATGCTTAACTGGTGTTTGCTAGTGTAAAAAAAAAAAAGGGGTACATGACATTTACCAATTAAGAAGTGTCTTACCACAAAAACAAAAATTAGTCTATGTATGTTGGGTCTCATATACAGAGTTCCGAATAAACGAATAAAATTGCGAATAATATTAAAAGAATTCATTCAACCATTCAACAAAGAATATGAATTCACTCATAACATATTTTAAGACAAATTAAAATTTTATTTGAAGAGCGAACATTTGACACTAAATTCAAATCTGAGGTAATACAACATTGCAGAAAATTGTCTACTGTTCACTTAAAAAATGTTTCAAGGAAATGATAACCATAAACACCAAAATTTTACACAAAGACTGTCTACTTTGTGTTCACGGTGTTATAGCATTTAATAACCCAATATCTTAAAAATTCCCTTTCTTATTCATATGACCTATTGATTGTATATTTTACTATAGTATTGGAACATAATACGTAAAAAAATCTCGCTGTCAGTTCATAGGTAAGAAAAATATTTTATATTATCGAATCAAATTCTTTATGACTTCTTTTTAATTGTGTGGATTCCATATAACAAGGATAAAACAATAAAGTCTCTATACGTTAATATGGAACAATTCAGAATTTTTCTTCCATTTGTCTTTATTAATGAAACACTTAATTCATACAATCATATTTGGTTTCTAAGCCAAAAATCAGATGAACTTGGAGTAAATACATAATGAGCAAATGATGATGCTTCATTTTAGCTGAAAGAAATTAAATTTCGAATGTTACATTATTTACCAGAACAAAATGACAGCCTCAGCAACAAATATGCTTTACATCTGGTTACAATTAGGCTAACTCAATGAGTTTACATAAAGCCTAGGTACAACCAGATCTGAAAAGAACTGGGCCCACCAAGTTCCAAACATTAATATACTTGGTTTTCCACAAGTTGCCTTTATTTGATCAATGGGAACCACTTTTAAAGTAGAAGAAACAAACTATTCCAAATTCCTAACTACAAAATAATTGCTGTGAAGTGTTAGAGCTACTCGAGTACACAGACGAAGTGGTAACTCAAGCAGCACTGACACAGACACAAGAATTTCTTGCAATATGTTCATGAAATTAAATAAGGTTCTTTGATAATAAGCATAGGAAATTTGAACTATAGTCACATTCCAAAATGCAGATTATCAACCTTAAATTCATGTGGCCAACATTTTAAAACTCACATAAACAAACTTTTAACTTTCACACACTAAATGCTATTTCTTTTAAAGGTATATATAAGTTCAGAATTCTACAGTCACATAGCGATAAAAATGTTCAATAGTCTTCCTGAAGACATTAAGAATCATAGCCAAAACCCTGCATTATTTAAGGTAAAACTAAAAAATTACTTAATATCTCACACTTTCTATTCTGTAGATGAATTCTTGACATTTCTCAGTACTGTGTAAATATTATAATACTATTAAATGGTAAACATATTACATTGTATAAAATATTATTGTTAGTAAGGTATTAATTCTGTACGTATTTCATATTTGCATTTTATATGTATTGCATTTTATTGTTAAACGTAAGAATTGGACATGTTCTTTATTCTATGCTATAAAGCAAATGTAAGAATATTATGGAATGAATAAATCTATCTATCTATCTATCTATCTATCTATCTATCTATCTATCTATCTATGACAGATGGAAAACAAACATCCTTAAAATCATACTATTCATTGGTACAATGTACATAGACAGAAAAAATTCAGCAAATCATAAAAAAGGCAATTTAAAGTCATTACAGATAACAGGCAAAATAATACTGGAAAAGGTTCATTTAAGTGAATATCGATGTGAAAATTTACATTATTTTCACACTTATAAAAACAAAAATGATGTACAATATTTGGGCTATCAAAAAGTTTTATGAACAGTAAAGAATAGAATATACAGATCCTCATGCTATAGGTCCACAAACTTTGAATTACTGATTGGTGCTGATATTATTAATATAATTTGACAGCAGTTTATAGGTTAGACTTTCAAGTGTTAATAACAGGAAATGCTATTTTTGTTCCATGTATCATGTATAGTCCCACGCCAAAACCATGTTGTCTAAACATTCATGCCTTAGACTAGTGATACAGAATGAGTGCTAGTTCGAGTCCTCGTAAGAAAAGAAATCTTTCTCACATAATCTAACAGTATATGTCACCAGTGTCCACCGGCATTGTGATGAATTTGGGGAGCTACAGTGAGTAGTAAAATCCAGGTTCAAAAGTCAAATATAACAGCTTGGGAGACCGTCGTGCTAACCACACATTACCACCATATTAGTTGGATGATCCTTCACCTCAGTCGAGGCTCATGACGTGAGGTGCTGGCCAGCAGTAGGCTGGTATGCCTTGGCTTTCCACGGGCTGTTGTGCAACAAATTTGTTTTGTTGTTTATACCATTTGGAAGTACAACACAAAACCACATTCCTTCCAACAGTAATCAATACCTGGTCAACCCATACCATATTTTCCAAGTGCAATGAATGGTAGGTAATTTCTTCCAAATGTCAGCAAAATACTCACCCAAAAATAGCATGGATATTACAAGTAAAATGAAATCAGCATAAATATACGAAAAGTGTCTGAGTAGATTTTTCAATCTATAAATTACAAGTAACTGGGCTGTGACAATGTGACTTCTTTTTTTTTTTTTTTTTTTCGAAATCTTCAACCAACTTTATGTTCCTTCATTTTCATCTCAATAAAGAAGTTATTTGTTTAAGCTGTAACACTAGCAATAACACGTGCACAACAAATTTAATTTAATATATTTCAAAATGATGAATGAGAAGTCAAACTCTGTTTGCCTATTTCCTAAGAAACAGAAATTTGTCCTACCTTCTGTGCACTCATATATTACCTAAATAACTTAATTTTAAATTTTTGATTGTGTAGTTGTGAAAAAATCTGAAGTGTAGTCACTGACAGCAGCATTCTCTCAATTTGCTAATCATGTTTAATATTCTGGCAAATCAAAACAAAGATTTCAGCACTAAATGAGTATCCACACAAATTTATGCTTTTTCACACCCGTAAGCTTAAGCTATAATGTTTAAGACTTCATATTGTGTTGCTTTACAATATCACGCATGTTATAGTCCGGGTCAGCTTACTTCATGCCCTAAGGGTGAAATCTAACCATTTTTCCCCCATTACTACATATGCTAGTGGATTGTGGTGATTTTCTAGTTTGCAGGTTGAATTTTATTTTGCCAACTTCGTTTCGAATTTCGATACTGACAAATACTACAAATGGTAGTGATTTTGTAACTGGTATGTTTGCAGCTGAGACAAATATCGACAATATTTGTCAGTACTGGACTTCCATGAAATTAAAATTGTACTAGATTTCTGAGCCAGTTACTGGAAGCTAGTGAAATTTGAACATAGGCCTACTAATAATTAATTAATGTCAGTATTAATATTAATACATAATAGTTATTTTATGTGTTGTGTTGTGATTATAATTCAAGACTATAGTCAGGTAAGTTTTCGGAGTTAGTACTAATACTTTCATGTGGTCAAACAAAATACAATTTTAGATTATGTCTCGTAAGTTAAATGTTTAGTCAAACCAATGAATTTCGTACTGCCAGACAAAATAATTGACATGTTGATCCCTTTCCCGTATAGTTTTCCTAAGAAAATATGTTACAAATTATTGAATTATTTAGAATAACCTTCCAACATAAAATATGGTAAGTAAATAAGTCATTTAGTATGTAGGATCATGTGATATCTGGTAACAGTTGGCAACACTGACAAGACGGTAATATTTGCTGTTCAGGAACTGTTCTTATGTGACCCTCACTATACAAATAGTACATTCTGTTAACATACAATGGCTGGGACGGCACTACGATATTCAGGAACACAGGTACCTAGAAAGTTTTTGATGTAAGAAACGTCACAAAAGAATAGCATGATCTCCTAACACAATCATTGCTAGAGGCTAAGCTCACCTTGTGAGATATAAGCACACTCTTGGATAAGCACTTTCGTCCACATACTGCTCCAAGAGATCTAATCGCTCTATCTCCATAAGGAGATCACAGGCTTCAGCCTCTGCATTGTGAGCCATGTTGTATGGTACAATCTGATGAGCCAAGCCAACCAGCTTAAGACGCAATTCCTCATCATCTGCACTCATGTCTGCCCACTCCCCTGCTATCTCACCTGCAAGATGTCTAAAAACAAAGAGAAATGTTTTTTTGATAGTGGAACACGAGATAACGAAAGCAATTTGAAATTTCACATATATATTCATTATAAGAAATTTATGCAGTAACAGAAGAAAATGTCCACTGCTGTGGAGTAACAATGACCATGTATGAGTGCAAAACAAGTGGGCCCAGGTATAAATCCTACATAAAGATTAATTTTTGGTTCTACATCATTTTTAAAATCATAAGAAATAATACAGATATACAGTTTAATTTTTGTGTTTAAACTGTGTTAGAGAACGGAGACTAAAGAATGTTCATTTCGTGATAAAGAAAAGTGGAAAATTTAAAATAAACTCCATAACTTAGGAAATATTTCCAAATGCACATTCAGATTGCATGTTCTAGAGAAAATAAACAATAAGAATTCTTACTTCATGCTATAAAAACAAAATTTTAAAACATTTAAAACTCCATAGGCGAAAACAAGAAATACGATATGCTCATTTCAAGTTACATGAACGAAATCAAAAATATTACTTTTAAACTCTTCGATTTAATTTCAATTAATTACTCAGTGAACACAGACAATAAGAAAAAAAATTTTTTTTCATTACACTAATCAACTTAATGATTAAAAAACTCCGTTTGTCATATTGCAAGCACTTTCTTCAGCCAATTAGAAATAGTTTCTTCTACTTTAATTTTTAAAGTAGTAACTAGTAATGTCACATATAAGAAATCAAATTTCTTTAAACACAATTATTTGTGTTACGTTTACATCTCTCTTAAACTGACTGAGCAAATTGGGAATTATATCAATGGCTTTCTCAAAACATGCTATGAAATGTTTCATATAGAACAATTTTATCTTGAAAAAGAAGCAGAAAGGAGACAAATTGTATTTAAAAACTTTTTTTTAAATATCTCATAGAATGAAATTAATGACATTACAATTTACCCTGTATATTTTACATCATCAAAATAATTTCTCTTTAATATTTCGTATAATGAGCTAGTAAAAAAAATAGAATTGATCTAAACATAAGTCAGAAATAAAAACAAAGGAATTTTTGTTATGTGTAAATGGTGATTAGAGAACATATTCAGGGATGAATCTTGCGCAAAATTGTTAAATAAACTTAAAAATTCTTACCTCACATATTCATGGCCCCAATCTCCAATCTCACACTGTGACCCAAGGAGTCGGAATTTCAAACTGTCACGGCTATCACTCATAGTCATTGCAAGGACAGAAACTACATCAGCACACATCTCCTTTGTTTTTGGGTCCTGAATTTTGTTATAAATTTGCTTCATAGTGTCATAATGAGATCGCATGAACTTCAAAGGTTTTGGTACACTGGTCATAGAAGTTGTGGATGCCCGTATTTGACTGCGTAGACTTTCAAGTGCTGGCAAGTAGAGCTTTTCATTGCTTTCCTGGAATCAATTATTACCAAAAACATAATTAAAATTGTGAGGTTATAAGTTTCAAATATGTAATGTAGCTATTGCAACCATTCTCAACCAAGCAAAAATAATAATGCAAGCTTACTAGCAAGTCACTTGCAAGAACAATGCAACAGCAGACCACATAGTCAGTGCACAATTAAAATTACTTAAGCTAAGTGAACAACATCAGATAACACACATGTTCTAACTGGCACTTTCTGGAGTTACCAACAATGTATTACTTGTCTTTTTTACAATTCTATCAACTTGTCTCTCAAAGCCTTAACTTTACTCGGGCGCGCTTCCGAACAGGGACAGCGGTATTTCCTCTAAGGTTAGAGCCCAGTTTAGGTGTGTGTGTATTAATCGAAAATTAGGGGCTAGAAAATATTGAGAATAGGACGCATGTTTATATGACATTTTTTCGATAAATAAACACACACACCTAAACTGGGCGCTAACCTTAGGGGAAATGCCACTGCCCCTGTTCGGAAGCACGCCCCTTTACTCTTCTACATTTTTTTAAACTGAAAGTATGCTAAGAAAGTAACTCTATAATTTTTATTTGCCTGTCTTCTTTTGGTAATCATGCAGTTTGCATCCGCTGATCCATCTTCCCACGACAGAGGTGCAGGACCATATATTACCAAACATATACATATAAGTTAGTTAAATTTTTGGCGTTTTCTTTAGATTGATATATTGTCAGCCTCTTTATACTTTGATGGGAAAGCATGTGCCCTGGCCCTCTACTGCAGTAAGATGGCAGCTTTGTGGATGCTTACTACATAGTAACAAAAATTGGCAACTCTATTCATGAAAATGGGATGCAAATTTAATATGTTACTTGTAGACATTAACACAGCTACTGAGTCACCAAAATACAAACAGCACTATTACTTCCAATGCACCATTTTATATATAGCAAGGAGCTCAGCCTAGAACATATTACATTTAGGAAAGAGTCTGAATTGTTTCGAACTGAATTCAGTATCACCACAGAACGAAACAAATATATAGCTAATATTGACTTTTTTCAGATTCTGAGTTACAGATGTAGAAATAATCAGTATAAATGTCACAGGTAATATTTCCCCAATCTGGCTAGAATGTTAAGTAGCAATATAGAGCAGATACTAAGTTAAGCATGCCTCCATTTTTCCTACATTTAGGTTAGAGAACTTTTTATAGAGCTGAGAAATTGTTAATATTGGCCGATGCTTACTACGTAATTACCCAAATGTTTCTTCATTCTCTAAACATATTTGTATGATACGGTCAAATAGTCATACTGAACTTTTACAATGAAAGGGCATATTGTTAGCCAAATGTGAAGCCATAAGAAATTAACACACCTATGATATGTGTCCAATTTCGTATGTTAAAAAAGAATTAAAGAAAATAATAACTGAAAAGTAGAACGAACAATGGATGCAGAGCATTAACAGTATTGCATAAGAGAACTTCATTTTCTGGTAATTCTCGACAAAGTCAGTACTGCAAATTATTATTTGAGAAATTTAGCTCCAACTTTGAACTCTTCAAAACCAATAAAACAAATAAATAATTATGCAAATGTAAAACTTTATACAAACATATAAACAAATTTAATGTCCACTTTAAGAACAAATACTGCATGCTTAAATCTCATCTATAGATGTATAGATACAGTTGGAACATACACTATAGTATACATACTTGCTGGTAAAACTGTTAAAAATCATTACACATAATTTAAGGCATTTTTTGTTAAGTCTTCCAACATCTGCATCTTACGTAGTAGTAATTAATTATACATTTCAGCTATTCTATCTATAATCAGAATGTTTAACAAGAACACAGAATTCAGGAATTTTTGTTATATGACGTCTTACCCAAATCTTAGTATATTAAGTAGTAACAATTATTAATATCACAAAAACGATTTTAGCATAGAGTAATTTACTGAAACCTCATACTCTATTCTGACATAGATTTGTTGTGAAATATCAAGGGACTGCACAGAAATTTTCCAATGATGAGTTGAAAGCACGTATGGGCGAATCCAGAAATGCATATAGAGTGTTAGTTGGGAGACCGGAGGGAAAAAGACCTTTAGGGAGGCCGAGACGTAGATGGGAGGATAATATTAAAATGGATTTGAGGGAGGTGGGGTACGATGATAGAGACTGGCTTAATCTTGCACAGGATAGGGACCGATGGCGGGCTTATGTGAGGGCGGCAATGAACCTTCGGGTTCCTTAAAAGCCATTTGTAAGTAAGTAAGTAAGTGAGTTGAAGATGGGTATATTGTTAGTGAAGAAAAAGTGATAATTCCACTGAACAAATTTCTGAACTCATGGAAGCAACATCAGGTCAGTGACTATATTTTAAAAGTTTCCGACTGGAAGATCCCGAGTTCAACCTCAGGTGGTGGGGGGATTTTTCTCATTGACAAAACGTCCAAACGAATCCGAGGTCAAGTCAGTCTCCTGTCAAATTGAGTACCAGGTCTTTCTTGGTGTTAAAAGGTAGTCAGAGTGTGATGCGATCACACCAATTCATTGTAGTGCTGAGGTCATGAAAATATTGAGTTCTATCACCATGCCCTCTATATCTCTATGGTGCATAAAGGGGATATCTTTACCATTATCTGCAGTTGAAAGCATCTTTGACTTACATACTGCAACTATCACCACCACGATCACCACCCTTCTTTGTAAACCATTTTGAGCAATCACAGAATTTAGAATGTAAGTTCGCTTGCATTGCTTTGACAATATGTTGACGTTTGTAGAATAAGGTTAAAAAAAATGGACTGGCGACAAATGTCTAAGTACCAGAAACAAAACAGTGTGCATGTCTGTCTCCTTGAAGCTCCAGTTCACAAGTTGACAATTAAACCATGTAAATGTGTTGTATTTTATTCCAAAATATGTTACAAAATAAAACAAAGGGTTCATTCTAGCTGCATCAGCGCCTCTGAAGAGTGAAAATAGCAAAAAAAAAGATAAATACTAAATCTATCAAAACGGGGGACAAAATTTAATGAAAGATGAACGAGAAAGCCACGTAATACGCCGGATTAAAGTATGAGCCATTGCAGCATGGGTGGCTTATGCATGGGTCTAAACCAGATAGCATTGGTTGTAGTAGGTTCGAATCTCCATTAGTCTTAATTTTTCACATTACAAATTTACCATAATAAGTTTTTATAAACACCATGTACACAAGTACCAAGTGGCAACTAGTCTGGAAGTCGACAGAATGTTTAGTAAATAGCACAAATACGATCATTTGGTCCAGGGATTATCTGTCGTTTGTGCAAATTCTTTGTGAAATCTTTACAATAGTGTTACCAAACGAATGCTGGCAGCAAAAACGGCACAATATTTGACAATTGAGAGTACCTACCAGTATATGCAAACCATATCAAAAACGTAAACTAACTTAACCTGTCATTGATTCGTATATGCAAGTCATACCAAAACTCTAACTTACCTAAACTAATCTTGCACAGATTTGTATACGCAGGGCACAGGAAAAGCCTTAACTAACCTAACCTGTTACAGGTTTCTGTACATCTCTGCTGGACTCCAATTTCACAGCAACTTTCGATCATTATTTTTTGTGTGAAATTGGCGCCGGCACTATTTTTTATGTTTATGATACATATGACTCGAGTAGAAGCCAAAGATGTGAATACTTTTGTACCTTAACCTGGGAACGCAATAGTACAGACATACTAAATCTCTACAGACGTTTCTAAATTAGTCTTTGATACTTTCTTTAATAAATCACTCCAAACTATTGTGAATATAGCGTGGATTGAATACAAAGGTTCTTTTTGTTGGCTCCTATGTGCATCATTGTTTAAGTAAATCAAATCAAATGAAAATACATTTAATTTTTAAAATCTTTTAACTCAGTGCAAGGAGTAGGCCTACTGCAGCTGCTCCCTTTCATTGGATAAATTTCAGAACACGGTTACCTTCCTTTCCATTTTCCTCCAAAATTCCAACCTTGTGCAAACAAAATAAATTATGGGCACTGAAAAGTGCCTTTTCGTAACCATGATGACATGCATTCGACAAACACTGACAAATCTGCTTTTAGTATTTTAAGTCAGTGAGGTAACCGTATAGTGAAATTTTCCACTCTCATTTTCTAGGTTATCATAGTTTTTTTAGTGAATGTTACAAAATGGCGTTCCTGTGCTTAACATTTAATCCACGCTGGTCTCCGTCTCTCTCTGTCGTAACATGTAGGCCTAGTCATTAATTGACAATTCATTCCGGCTGGTAAGATATAATACAAACCGTCATTTTACAGTTCAAAGTTATGGGTAGAGGATTAGATTTACCAAAAATCGACAAATATGTAAAATTACTGAGAATGACAGAAACGTACCTGAAGCCTTTCAACAAGCATATTTAGCTCCTCTTGTAGTTGCCGGTCTTCTTCTGACTGGAAAATAAAATGAACTTAAATTGGCAGATATATTCGCGTAAATAAAACTTTTACATAGTCTGATAAATACACTGGTACAATCTATAAAAATGAGGTTATTTCTAAGACAAACAAGTATTTTCTCACCAATTCCGCACTCTCCTCTTCATTTTTCTTTGGGGTGCTTGCGGCGTCCGCTTTTGACTCCCCTTTCTTTGTTCCCGACATTTTAAACACAAAATACCTGTCAAAATTGAAATTAACCAAACGCAATTCTAACAGAAATTCTATTTCATGTAGAATTTCTTCGAAATCTCAAACACAACATTTACATTTCCTGCTTGTCATCGGTATGGTCATTGACTATCGTTGATTGAAGACTTTCTACCAAGATTGTTAAAGTATATATTCATTAATATAGATGGCGTCAATATTATTTATTACAAGTAAACTGCAAAAAATTCTTCTGAATGTGTAGAGAAGAGTTTCTCTCACTCTTCACGTTTGCTCGTGGGGAAAATATATCCCCCCTTTATTTTTTTATACCGTGATATGACATCTGTCATGTCTTAATTCACATATATGACACTAGGTGGCTCAATGTGCTCGTAAATAATCTTTCTGACCGTCGCTGATCGTATGCAAAGAGTACAGACTATTCTGTGGTCATTTCTGTTCATATGCCAATTTTCTATATTATTTGTGTATAGTCTGAGAGGATAAAAAGTATAGCCCAACGAGTTCTCTTCTATATCCTCCTTACTTTAAATGCTGATATATACAAGATTATCATTTGCATTTCAAATATATTTATGGTCTGAACCGGGCTTTACTCGTTGCCTTTAGCACAGGGTACCCAGTGAATAGGGATTATAAAGAATGGACACTGAGCGAATTTTCCTGTGTTTTGTATCTCTGTGCGCAGCGTTTAGTTCCACTTTCAAGCACTAGAGGTTAGTGTAATCGAGCACACGCTAAGTTAATAATTGAGAATAGAATTGAGACACAGGATCCAAACATCGCCTACCTTATTGCATAATCCAGTAACGCTTTGCTTCAAATAAATTCAAGTTAATAGCTTTTCCTTATTTCTCAGTGACAAACTAGTTGTAATAATAACATTTTATATTTCAGATATAATAAATTATATTATAAAATAATATAATACATTATAAAATTAAGTATCGAATTCGTTTAATATTTGTATATAATATAATATAGGTATATGGTTTTACTTCTCGTAAGAGTTTTGTTTTTCCATTTTCAGCGCTATCAAATCATTACATATTTTAATTGTTGTTGGGGTCAACGTCTCAACTCTCATTATAAAGGAACTCTAGAGTCTAGACATTACAGTTAATGACGGATTTATTATTTTATGGATCCAATTTATTTTATTTGAGTACATAATGTACCTAGATGTATTAATTATATGTGTTATATTTCCGCTGTGTCGACTGCTAGCTGGTGTGATGTCAGCGACAACTCTAGGGAGAAAGCAGAATCTCACGCTTTAGCTGGCTTGAAGGTCATTGAAATCAGTCCGGCTACATCAAAGGTACCGACGCGAAGTGTCCATTCTTTATAATCCCTATTCTCTGGGGTACCCATCTCAACTTCCGTTTACTACATTCCCCCTTCAAAATTAGATGGCAGCAATCAGCATAAATAATTGTTACACACATTTTAAATCCTCCTTACTTAATCCATTATATCCCAGTGTCCTATTTAGAGGACAGTAGCTTTTTTGTTTTTTTTTTTTTTTTTCAGTAATCACAATATCCTAATTATGTTAATTGTGTGTGTCATGTTACAAACTGAACTGTTTTGATGTACAAAATAATATTCTGGACTTGGTTCCTATTACAATTTTATTTTATTTTATATTTTGTCTTCACCCTACACAATTGTACTTCATATTATAGCCTATCACTGCCAATATCATCCGAGATTTTGGTAATGTAATTATTGTTTTGTGAATATATATAGCAGATAGTTTGCTGTTTCAATCTGATATATAACCGTTATCATCAACAATGCTAGCTGACTTTGATAACAATGCAAATATTGGTGTCCTCTAAATAGGACGCTGGGATGAAGTGTAATATAATATAATACTCCTCTGTGCATGACGGCATTCCGTTTGTTACGAACATATTTCTACCCAGGATTTAGTGATATGAGATAATTTTTTTTAAAATTGAGTTATTTTACGACGCTCTATCAACATCTAGGTTATTTAGCGTCTGAATGAAATGAAGGTGATAATGCCGGTGAAATGAATCCGGGGTCCAGCACCGAAAGTTACCCAGCATTTGCTTGTATTGGGTTGAGGGAAAACCCCGGAAAATACCTCAACCAGGTAATTTGCCCCGAACGGGATTCGAACCCGGGCCACCTAGTTTCGCGGCCAGACGCGCTGACCGTTACTCCACAGGTGTGGACATATCAGATATTATTATTACTATTCCGCGCAGAGTGGTATCAGAGTGAGTAAGCACTGCTTCCGACGGCCAGTGTACCTTGTGTGATGCTGATTCAGATTCAAAGTCAGACTTCTCATAAAGATGATAAATACTTCACTTCAGCAGTTCGGAATTTTTTAAGAATTTCTGTCTATGGATGAAATGATTGTGAAGTAATATTGGCATCACAGTCTGAAACAGTTCATTCGTGGGAAGCTAATCAGATTTGGGTACAATTATAGGCTCTTCGTGGAACCAGTGAGTACTGCTTCAATTTCGACCTATATTGTGGAAAGGATATTGTGGAAAATGAAAAAGATGATTTGTTGTTAAATCGAGAATCACTCTCGATTCAACAACAAATCATCTTGACTGTGTTGAACACTCAAATAGTTATACTGTGCTCTTTGATAACTATTTCACAAATCATGATATCCGTATTCATCTTCAAAGTTAGGATACAGAGCAACAGGAACTGTAAGAGAGAGCCTTACTGAAGTATGTCCACTACGGAACAGCAAGGAATTGAAGAAGCAAGATCGAGGTACATTTTACTATGAGTATGACGGAGATAGGTCCCGCGACGTGGTCTAAGGCATCCTGCCTAGGACTCGCGTTACGGAATGCGCGCTGGTTCGAGTGCTCATGGGGGATGAAATTTCGGCCAGTGTATGGGACCGGTGCCCACCCAGCATCGTAATGCACTTGGGGAACTACGATAGGTTTCGAAAATCCAGTTTCGCAAACCAGCTATAACGGCTGGGGGGATCATCGTGCTAAACACACGATACCTCCATTCTGGTTGGATGATCGTCTACCTCTGCTTCGGCATGTGGACGTGAGGCCAGCAGCCAGCTGGTCGGTCTTGGCCCTTCATGGGCTGTAGCGCCATGGAGTTTTTTTGGATGACCGAAATAGAGAAGTACTTTTCGACCGGTGAAGTGACAACAAGTATGTCACTATTTCCACAAATTATCACACCACAAATCTCGGAGTACTGAAGAATACAATTCCCACATGGAGGTGTTGATCATCATGATTGGCTAGTAGGAAAATACGAAATTGGTGTCCCAAGAAAGAAGTATTACTGGCCCATATTTACAACATTGATTAGATATGGCATTGGTGAATGCATGGCTCCTATATAGACATGCACATGGGACAAATGCACTGGATCTTCTAAATTTCGGATGTGCAGTGACTATGCCCTATGTCAAATTTGACACAAGCAGGAAGCAACTAGGGCGACCATCTGCATCACCATCTAAGAGTTGTCCTGATGTCAGAATGGATGGAGTTGGACACATCATTGTCCGAAGAAAGGAAGAGAGAAGATGCGCACGAAATGGCTATGGAGGAAAACCGAAGTCATACTGTGCGAAATGTAACGTCACACTGTATATGCAATGTTTTGCATCATTTCATAAAATATGACTGCATCAGCCAAATTTAGTCATGGTTTTTTGCTATTTCATGAGATATGACTATATAAGGCAAATTTGGTTCTTATGATTACAGTAGATCCCAGCGTCCTATTTAGAGGACAGCTATTTTCTCTGAAACCAGGCATCTCAAAATATTTTGTATGATAGGTATGTGTTCTGCTGGGCTTTCTTATGTGTTTCCAATAAATAAAACATAAAAATGTAGAAAAAAATAATTTGGGACTTAATGGGTTAAAATGCTGATATATATTGGCGCTTTATTTTACAAGATTATCATTTATATTTCAAATATATCTTTATTCTTTAATTCCTATGTTTCATATAGTTGTATAATTATTTATTCTCTGGGACCCTCAAGTGATCTTGGTTCCTTTAGCACAGAGTACCCAGCTCAACTTCCGTTTATTAGATTCGCTATCTCATCGGTAGATGGCAGCAATCGTAATATATATAGTTGTTACACATATTTTAAACATAATTAGTATATCCTCCTTAATTTAGATGCTGATATACATTGGCGTTTTATTTTCTAGATTATCCTTCTATATTTCAGGTATATCTTTATTCTTTAATTCCTTTGTTTCGCCTATTTATATAACTATTTATTCTCTGGGACCCTCAAGTGATCTTCGTTTCTTTAGCACAGGGTACCCCATGTCTCCTTCCCTTTTGTAGATTCTTTCCATAACGGCAAATGGCAGCAAACGCCTTATATATTTGTTACACACGTTTCAAACTTAATTAGTTTATCCTCCTTACTGTAAATGCTGATATACATTGGCGTTTTATTTTACAATATTATCATGGATAAATACATAATAGGATGCGAAACTGCGGTCAGCACCATCTGGATTTGGGGGTTTGAAATTAGGTGATCAGCGCCCAACGACGTAGGTGGTGAATACTAGAACTACGTGTTGGGTACATTACCCAGAGTTCTCTATTTATCCGTTCGAGATATTGCTGTACGGGAGAGACGAAGAGCCGAGATGGAGGACTGAAACTTGCTAATAAGTGAACATAAAGTGATATGTGTGTATATAAGCAGTGTATGTAAAACAGTGATGTTTATGGACGTTGTAAAAATAGTGTTGTTAAATGTATTGTTAAGTAGAATGTATTGTAAATAGTTCTTGCAGACTTTTCCATTGTGCTGTACAATAAATACCCAAAGAATACAATCCCAATTATCTAACCTTTTGCTTTATTTTTTGTCTCTGTCTGCTTATATTTTAATCGGGTAGTGTAAATCACATCGTCTCTTTTATCTTCCTGTTGGCTCCGGTAAGAATTTTCAGTAGAATATGCTGTGAGGAATAAAACTGTAAATGTTTTATTCAGTGGCGGCTCGTGGGTATTGAATTCAGGGGGGCTGCATACAAAAATAAACCATGCAACTTACTTTATTTAAAGATTAGTTCCATGCACCCTGTCTTGTAGGTTTCAAACTTTTGAATCACCTTCTTATTAAAATCCGATATGTCGTTTAACATAGTCTTTACAATGGAAAACATAGCTAATGCGGTCAGTCTCTCTTCTCTCATCGCATTTCTAAGATAGAATTTTACTCTCTTCGAACACGAAAACGAATGTTCTGGTTCGGAAGTTGCCATTGGTATGGTGATAGCTATGCGTAGTAGTTCCACAACTTCTGAAAATGAGGCCTGCAAGTTCTCAGATAGAAGAAACTGCAAGAGCTTGGCTGCGTCATTGATATTTCTGAATTTTTGTCTCTGATACAACACAGTGAGTTCCGTTTTTAGTTTGTCTTTATCGAACATTGGAAAAAAGCTTCACACATACATTTAGGTCATTTTCAGGAAATGAGCTTTTGTAGCATTCAAATTTTTCTTGACACAGAAGAGATGATAATATCAGATGATCTATGACCTGGATCGGGTGTTGGCTTGTGTGATAATGAGGACACACAATTCCTTGGCTGCCGCAACCGTTGTCTGAATCCTTTCGACCTTATGACGTTTTTAGGGTTTTCATTTTCACAGATCTCGCTGCTCAACTGTGCACTGTTCCTTACTTGCCTCATTTATTGTGATGTTGTTAGATGTTTCAGATTCCATTATGGTTTGAAAACATTCTAGTAATGGCCCCTTCTTCTCATGAACAACATTTACTGTTCTTATTTTAAAAATCCATCTTGTTGCCCCAGCTGATGGAATTGTCTTTGAAACACATTAATCTAATACAGACTGTGAGGAGATAGAGAGAAGAAAGCAGGGATACTGGGTAAATTATCAAAAAAAAAAAAATATGCGAGCCTTTGTATTTTGTTTAGCGGCTCTTTCCATAATAAGATTCAACTGATAGGCACTTAATTTCACATTTCTCCTGAATTGTTAAGGTACTGAACTGAATAGACTGTAAATATTGTGCAGAATTAAACGTTGTCGCACTTGTTATACTCACAACGTTAAAGAAAATGTATTTAAAACTGCGCGCTACTGACAAACTGCTGCAAATTTTGCAGCGCCTGGAAAGTCTGGATTCAGGGTAAGGGGCTAGCAGGGGGAGGGGCAAAACTAAGGCGCAAAGCTTCCGAGACGAGACTGGCAGCTCCAGGGGAGGAAGTGGCTTTACTAACGATTGCGTGCATGTCAATGAGAGCGATTTTTTTTTAAATTCGAGCCGCTAAATACAGCCTGTATAATAAATGTATTTTACAACATAAAACGAGACAAGAACCACAAATATCTGGGGGTGCTGCAGCTCCGCAGCCCCCCTTCGAAAGCCGCCCCTCGTTTTATTTTAAATTGGGTTAGTTTTGAATATCGATGAGGATGGGAGGGAATACCACAGTCTAATACTTACAGTCACGCAACTCATACCTATAAAATATGCAACATTTGACAGCTGGCGCGACAGTAGCCCTCTAGCGGCAGGCAAGTTAAAAGTGTGCACACGACATATGATAATACATGAGAAAACGGGTTTTGCGTAATTTGTTTTATATTTTTATGCTATACAGTAAGTGTATATGATTCTTATTAATTTTAATTTAGAATCCTAGAAGAATTTCACACGCAGTTAATCTACAAGTTTCAGAAGCTGAGAATAAACGTAATTCTTTCTGCTCCTTACAACTGAATCATGGAACTGTTCACGTATCATGGTTTGAAATAATATAATTGTTCGTACGTGGATGGTTAATTAAATTCATTCCTGAATATATTTATGAATCATTAGAACTCTATATTTCCTGTGAGAAGAGTCAAAATTAGTAGCTTCAAAATTGTAGGGTACATTGCGTGGTGAACTCCTCTCCCTATTTCCTGAGAAATTAACTATTTTCCATACCGCAAATTGGGGTAAACTCGGCCGCTGAGGTAAACTTAAAAATAAAAAAGGGGAAGATTTAAACCTTAATATGACAGACATTGATTTATGAAGTTCATTATTTTTCATTTCTTAAGAACCGGTATTTCCTTTATTATTTTGAATGACAAATAGTGCTGATATTATGGTTCAAATGTTTATGGCAAGTTCACCGCATTTTACATTACATTTCCAGTTTTCACACATAAGCTTAATTTTAACTTATCCTACCTATATAATACGTAATTTACATGCCCTTACTGTTAATATGACGTAGGTGAGAACAAATAAATGAACACACAATTTTGTTGAAAAAATTGTGACTTCAATTAACTCAGAAAATGTAGGCCTAATTTTATTTTCAGAGCAGAAGTGGTGTAAGTCAAAATGGGTAATGAGGTTTAAAGTAAACATTCTTTAAAATACAGCGCAAAGTACCAGTTAATATTGAATTTATTTAAACTATTATTAGTCAGTGAATAGCACGAAGGATATATTAATTGCTACTTTGCGCTGTATTTTACAGAATATTTACTTTAAATCTCATTACCTAATTTTGACTTACACCACTTCTGCTCTGAACAGCTCAAATAATCACTGGGAATGTAAAATCAACACCAATAACAGTCATGCAAATTATTACAGAAAAGATTGCTTTTTATATTAAATTTAAAAAGGCTCTTGAGAACTTAATGCGTCTGCCACATGAATCTACACCAACACATCAGAAATTTATCGACACAGTCTGGATTTATTCAAGAAGTGAATATTTTGCAAAAGGATTATAATACTCCATGAATTCTTGAAAAATTAACACCATGATCCCTACTTGAATGCAATATAACGTTCAACTTTTGAAAAATATATAGAAAAAAAACACGAATACAAAAAGTATGGAATTACTTGCATTAAAAACTGTAGATACATTATCCAAAATCGGAATGGTTACACATTTACACATATGATTTCTGCAAAAAAAAATAATATACTGTAACAGGTATTTAATTTGTTTTTATTTAAACTCTCCTTCCTGACATAGAAATAGGTAACTGATAACTAATAGATGTTTTATAGAACACAATACGTAGGCTACGTACAACGTGGATTATTGGTTATTCCTGAATTATGATTTTCTCTTGGTCTTTAGGGAATCTGAAGAACGACAAATTCGGAGATTTAAACTTGTTACTGCAATTTCCGTTATTGCACACATTGCGTTTATTCCGATGCATGATTAAAACGTTATTATAACATCTCGCAGCCCTTTAAAGCACGTGCTGGCTGAACGAGACCACAGTCTAATATATACTGTCGCGCAACTTCAACACTTTTTTTGCCAACATTGACGACACTAGCGCTCAAGCGGCAGGCAAGGCACTGGTCATAGGGTTAATACAGCCAGCATGTGCTTTAAAGTTATGCGAGATGTTATAATAACGTTTTAATCATGCGTCGGAATAAAGGCAATGTGTGCAATGACGAAAATTGCGTAACAACAAGTTTAAATCTCCGAATTTGTCGTTCTTCAGATTCCCTAAAGACCAAGAGAAAATCATAACTCAGTCATAACCTATAATTCATGCTGTAGGTAGCCTACGTATTGTGTTCTATAAAACATTTATTAGTTATCAGTTACCTATTTGTATGTCAGAAAGGAGAGTTTAAATAAAAACAAAGTAAATACCTGTTACAGTATATTATTGTTTTGCAGAGATCATGTGTAAATGTGTAACCATTCCGATTTTGGATAATGTATCTACAGTTTTTATTGCAAGTAATTCCATAATTTTTGTATTCGTGTTTTTTTTCTTTATATTTTTCAAAAGTTGAATGTTATATTGCATTCAAGTAGGGATTATGGTGTTAATTTTTTCAAGAATTCATGGCGTATTATAATCCTTTTGCAAAATATTTACTTCTTGAATAAATCCAGACTGTGTCGATAAGTTTCTGATGTGTTGATGTAGATTCATGTGGCAGACGTATTAAGTTCTCAAGAGCCTTTTTAAATTTAATATAAAAAGCAATCTTTTCTGTAATAATTTGCATGACTGTTATTGGTGTTGATTTTACATTACCAGTGATTATTTGAGCTGTTCAGAACAGAAGTGGTATAAGTCAAAATTAGGTAATGAGGTTTAAAATAAAATTTCTGTAAAATACAGCGCAAAGTAGCAATTAATATATCCTTCGTGCTATTCACTGACTTCTAATAGTTTAAATAAATTCAATATTAACTGGTACTTTGCGCTGTATTTTACAGAATGTTTACTTTAACCCTTATTACTCATTTTTGACTTACACCACTTCTGCTCTAAAAATAAAATTAGGCCTACATTTTCTGAGTTAATTGAAGTCACAATTTTTTCAACAAAGTTGTGTATCCATTTGTTCTCACCTACGTCATAATAACAGTAAGTGCATGTAAATTACGTATTATATAGATAGGGTAAGTTAAAATGAAGCTTATGTGTGAAAACTGAAAATGTAATGTAAAATGCGGTAAACTTTCCATAAAAATTTAAACCATAATATCAGCACTATTAGCGACTCAAAATAATAATAAAAAAAATTGAAAAATAATGAACTTCATAAATCAATGTCTGTCAAATTAAGGTTTAAATCTTCCCCTTTTTTATTTTTAAGTTTACCTCAGCGGCCGAGTTTACCCCAATTTGCGGTATGGAAAATAGTTAATTTCTCAGGAAATAGGGAGAGGAGTTCACCACGCGATGTACCCTACGAGATATGCCCTACAATTTTGACTCTTCTCACAGGAAATATAGAGTTCCAATGGTTTATAAATATATTTAGGAATGAAATGAATTAACCGTCCATGTACAAACAATTATATTATTTCAAACCATAATACGTGATCAGGGTCATGATTCAGTTGTAAGGAGCAGAAAGAATTACGTTTATTCCCAGCTTCTGAAACTTGTAGATTAACTGCGTGTGAAATTCTTCCAGGATTCTAAAGTAGAATTAGTAAGAACCATATACACTTATTGTATAGCATAAAAATATAAAATAAATTACGCAAAACCCGTTTTCTGATGTTATCATATGCAGTGTGCACACTTTTAACTTGCCTGCCGCTAGAGGGCTACTGTCGCGCCAGCTGTCAAATGTTGGCATATTTTATACGTATGAGTTACGTGACTGTATCTTTTAGACTGTGACGAGACTATGGCCAGTGCCTTGTCTGCCGCTTGGGCGCTAGTGTCGCGAATGTTGGCAGAAAAAGTGTTGAAGTTTCGTGACTGTATGTCTTAGACTGTGGGGAATACTTTCTGGACAGTTTAACATTGTCGTCACCAGGTGCGCTGCTAAATGCATGGAGTAATTACTCTTTTCGCTACTTGGTGCGCTGCTAGATGTAATAACGCCCCTCCCAGAAATAGATGGCAGCAAGATCAATTTCTACAACAGCGCCTCTAGTATGCATTACGGGAAAGTCATTAAGTTTCGCATCCTATTATATATTTATCCATGATATTATCCTCTATATTTGAAATATATCTTCATTCTTTAATTCCTATGTTTCGCCTATTTGTGTAGTTATTTATTCTCTGGGACCCTCAAGTGATATTCGTTCCTTCACCTATATACACAGAAATATCTAACAAGCCAATGGCATAGTGGTTCGGGTGTGGTCTAGTCTTAAAATATTCAATTTGTCGCATTTTCAGAGACAGAGCATCGCTCCTTACCCGCCAACAAATCACACAGCATAAACATAAAATTCCGTGTGCAACACTACTGTTTCTTAAATTAACGCGTGTTAACACAATACCATGGATAAATATATAACTATTAATGGGTTCAACCGGCTCTTAGGCGCCGCGCTCCGAAGAGAGAGTCGTTCAAAGGAGTCAGTTCGTTCACGAGCTGGTTGATGGCTCCTTCGCTCGCGAGCTGGCTGCCAGCAGTGCCAGCTCGTTAGCTCGTTCGTTCACGAGAGGCTAGACAGCTCGCGAACGACATCGTTCGAAGAGCTGGTTGCGTAACATATCGAAACTGTCAATAATAGTGTAATCTATGACATTAGGAATCAGAAGGATAATGGGGACAATCGTATTATGTTAAATAAAATAGATGAAAAAACATAGCCTGTAACATAAACGTTCTACAAAGTTATACGTATATTTTTCTACACACACATCAGCTGACAGAAAGCCGCGTAATATTAGTTCCACATCCGTCCGCTACTCAAGGTAACTGGAATACGCTAATGGCGTATGGCGCGGGCTCACCTTCTCTGTCTTTCTCAAAGTTACTGCAGATGTCACGTGATCATGCATTGAATGCCATTGGCTATTCGAGAGCGGGAGTCGTGAGACGTGCTGTGAGCTGGTTGAGAGTCGCGAGCTGAAGGAGCTGGAAGTGCCTCGCGAACGACCAGCTCTCAACGACCGAGCTATAGCTCGTTACTAGCTCGAAGGACAGAGTCGTTCAAAAGAGTCAGTTCGTTCGCGAACGACCAGAGAACGACCCATAGTTATTAACTATATTACATTGATATAAATGATCTCATCCAGTTATTCCCATTTCCACTGTCCTCAAAATAATGGCATAACGCATTACACGTGTTAACATTCACATGCTAAAATTCAAATATCTTACCACAATAAATCAGTACTTAATAACAATGTTGCTCTAATAGAGTATGCATATTATGCTGGAACAAGAAAATCTCATTTTCATTTATAATAACATATATATTATGTATTCATATAGGTTTGTATGCATGCTTCAGCTTACAAGCAAAGCACATTAAGTCAAATATATTACTCCTGAGAAAACGGATTTTATTATATGTGTATAAACGTAGAATTGAAAAAAAAAAAAAAAACAAAACAAAACAAAACAAATACACATAAAGAGAAACAACTTACAAAAAATAGTATTTTGTGAATTAAATTTTGTTAAGAATTTCCAAAATTGGTTATATCTCAGAGGTAATGTATTATAATTAATGTCTTTTGCTTGTAGTTAGTGCTGTTAAAAAGAGCGTGTCAGCTACTATGGCTATTTGCTTGTAAGTTGAGGTATGTACTAAACGGACAACAGAAACTATAGCTTCGCATGTGTAAGCTACCTCATTTAGGTATACAGTGTCCCTTACCCCTAGTTCGAGGGGAACAACAACCTATGAGCAGTAGTGGGCCTAGGTAGCGCAGCTGGCAAAGCGCTGGCCCCCTGTGCTCGAGGTTGCAGGTTCGATCCTGGCCCAGGTCGATGACATTTAAGTGTGCTTAAATGCGACAGGCTCATGTCAGTAGATTTACTGGCATGTAAAAGAACTCCTGCGGGACAAAATTCCTGCACACTGGCGACGCTGATACAATCCCTGAAGTTGCGAGCGTCGTTAAATAAACTATAATTTAATTTAAAATGAGAAGTACAAGCCTGAATGGCATGATTATGAAGCAACCGGAGGACTGATAGCTGTATTTGGTTTGCCTGGCAATCTGGTGTTGCGTTCCGGCGTGAGTTCGATGCCCTCATGGGTTGATTACTTGGTTGAGATTTTTCGGGGTTTTCTCAACCGTAAGGCGAATGTCAGGTAATCTATGGTGAATCCTCGGCCAAAACCATCTTGTTTTGAACAATTCATCTACGCTAAATGACGACGTAGTTGTTATAGCGTCATTAAATAACCAATTAGAAACTTTATGGTGACGGAAGTTATCCACGCGCGAAAATCAGGGTTAAGTGTTAATTATCATTTTTGCCATGCACCTGTTCATTTCGTTCGTTCTTTTCTTCGCTCACGAGCGGATTGACATCTCAGCTGGGGAAATGTTTCGCTCAAGAGCTGTTTAATCTGATTGCGCAACATCTCGAAAGTATTTAATAATAGTTCAATAGCGTTCAGGATTCAGAAGTATAACAGGAAGGAAGGACACTAGAAAAGGATATCTGTAATAACTATCGGGGCTGAAATATTTCACAACTCAAAAATGAACACAGTAAATCAAAATTAGTAATAGAAACATGCTCTAACAATACTCGGAAAGAAACCAAGATAAGAGTTTACGAAGTGGTTACCACATTATTGGACATAACAAAATAAAGAAAGAAAAAAGAAAGTTCGGAGGTGCAGAAATGAGATTTAACGAGTAATATGTAATTTACTGTGTTAAACAAGATGAGAAATGAATATATAAGATCTCTTAGCTTAATAGGAAATCTACACCAATATAGGAATAACTGGAAGAAATCTGAGCCTTCACATACTATAAACGTATAACATAATATAAATGTACATAATGTATAAAATATAAATAATATTAAAAGTATTTAAAGAAGAACTGTAGGCCTAAATAATTTCTTCGTGATTAATGTATCTGATTAACAATACGTATTTCTTTAGCACAGGATACCTCATCTCACCTTTCATTTTTCTACATTTCTCCTCTCAACGGTAGATGACAGCAATCATCCTAAATTTTAAACAGAGCCCTCACTCCCCTTCCAGAATACATACGCCACAAAAATATCCAATACGTCCACAAAGCCATTCACAGACCCTACTCCCAAAATTTCTTTCTATACCACCAACCGTAAACCCCGAAATCACAATATCCAACCTATACCAACAATATATCCAATACAGACCCCAACCTCAACCACTAAATCCCATCAGGCCCTGAGAAGGGCCTTCCATCAAAACCGCGGACATGACATCAATCGACAAGACGATGACACAACCAGCCCTCACAAATAACTCAATGACTAGACAGCAGAAGTGATGGCATCACTGGGCGTTGGATCCGGCAGAGTCCCAACCAAAGAAGAACAACACAGCGCCCCCAACCTAGGCCTCTCAAAACGCTGCCATGTGTGCGGCTCGTTGTGACAAGATCCACGACTATATAACATCGTGGCCCGAAGATGGCACTTAAGTTCCTAAAGTGGGGAGCCCCTGTAGGAGCTATTACAAGATTCGATTCGATTCGATCACACTAGGTCTCCAGTGACGGACACTGATAGAGATACATTCGTTTGAATGGGAGTGTTCATACCGGGACACTGCAGTGCCTGACTCAGTCACAGTGACGCAACAATGACTCGCCCTCTTCACATGTGACGGACAAGGTCACTGTGTCCAGACCAGTCACTACCCAATATTCATTTCTTTGAATTAGCGTGTTCACACTGGGACACCGATCACAAGACACAGCTTGCAGATTGCCAACAAAACATTCACCGAGCACAATGAAACTAGTCATAATCCAACCATGAGTTTAGATTTTATTAACACAGAAGATTTTATAAGTGAAGTAGA
Organism: Periplaneta americana; assembly: GCF_040183065.1. NCBI lineage: Eukaryota > Metazoa > Arthropoda > Insecta > Blattodea > Blattidae > Periplaneta > Periplaneta americana. Next base: position 50,708,466 of record NC_091126.1, read on the forward strand.
AAGTCGACCTGCTATTTGGAATATCAAAAGCGACGACTATAGCAATAAAGTGTTGAAAACGAATGCTTGGCAAGAAATTACAGCTAAGTTTGTGCCCGATTTCAATGAGAAAAGTATGGATGAAAGAAACAAAATTGGTACCTAAGTTGCATATTTTCTTTTACACTGTAAAGAATTCTAAATTACATTTCATGTGATACTAAGTAACGATATATGTCAATATGGTTTGTAATTGTTACCATACTAATTTACAATGGAAAGTATATTTTACCAATACATAACATTTAGCATTGAACTACGAGTGTACACATCACAAATACAATGATAGAAAGAAGAAACATAAATGAAATATTGACATGTAGAAACCACATATGTTCACATAACATTTCTAGTAATCTTTGTTATGCTTTCCAACAGTACATGAAGAGCAACGATGAACTTATCAGTGACATTTTTATAATATTTAAAAATATATAATATACTACTACTGGTACCAGTTAAAATATGCCCAAAATAAAATAAAATAAAACCACAATACCTTAAAGTAAGAGAAAGTTTTTCATCTGGTGAGACAGCTTTCCTTAGTATCGTGTCCATTCCTGTGATTTCCTCTTTCACATTTTTCTAGTAGTTCATCAAATGAAGCTAATCCAACTAAAATTTCACACATTGATAGATAATTCTCATGTTAATATTTTGTTGGCCTTTTTACAATCATGTTCTGTTCATAATCCAAATATTGCTACTGTTCCTCATCTTGGTTTGAATTGGTTTTTCTTTCAATTTTGTTGCACTAATTTGTACCCATTATTTTTTCAAGACTTGTTAGAATGTGTTTGTTAAATTTTGTGTCTGGTGTTCTGTAGATTTACAATGTACTTCTTATTTTTCTTTCTTTATCCTTGTTTCCACCGCCACTTTTTTCCAAGTACAATGACGCACACTGGAAGTACATGGCCTTGTTCACTGCTGTAGAGTGATGGTTAGCCTGCCTGATCATGAAATGAGTGGGCCAGGTTCAAATCCTAGTTGGGACAAGTTACCTGGTTGAGGTTTTTTCCGGGATTTTCCTTAACCCATTAAGAGAAAATGCTGGGTAACTTTCGATGCTTGACCCTGGACTCATCTCGCTAGCATTATCACCTTCATCTCACTCAGATGCTAGATAACCATAGCAGTTTATAAAGTGTCGTAAAATAACCAACTAAATAAAAGTAGGCTACATGGTTTTTAGTGTCTCAATTCATGTGGTTATCATACTTATAATTTCTACTATTACTCTGGGCTATTGTTTTGGAATTTGATGTTTTTTTTAATTGTAACTTAAGAGCTTATTAAAGTCAAATAATATTGCTAAAAAATGTGATCTATGTAATAGTTAAAGAGAGTGTATTGCAGGGAATGCGAGTATTGCTTAGATAGGTAAACTAGCCATGGATTTTGTGCCCTCGAATTCTGAATATCATGCTTAGATTTCTATGGATACCGGAACAGCAGTGATGTTACCATAAAATGATTTAAACTGTAAAAAGGGCTAGTTATATGAATCGTTTAAAACTTCAAATAACTCAGAAATGAGAGGAGTTCCATAAATTTTAGGATAGGAAGCATCACTTCGAGTGATGAGGGATAGTGGTTTGGGAGTACTGCATTGAAGCTAGTAACATCTGCTTCGAGGAGGAAGCATGATGACACAAGCTACCCACTAAAAAATTTAAATAAAATTGTAAGATTCTTTTATTTATTTTTTTTTTCACAAATGAGACCATACACAGTAGTGAGTTTCACGTGCCATATGCGACAGGAGGAGAAGGGAGAGAGAGATGATTGCATGTCAGTCCTGTATCATCATGAGCCAGTTTCAAGTAATTTACAATATCGATCTAATTAACACAAAGATTGACACATTTTAGCAACTATGCACGTATTTTTTCATTTGGCCTTAAATTCTTGTTCTTAGTATTAATTACACATGAATGACTAGACTTAAATGCCTTTACTCAATAATGAATTGAGACTGAAGTGCAAGAACCAATACATTATCTATTGAAGAATGAAACAGAGAAACACAACAATCCTGCTTCAGCTTGTAATTGTCAACACGTAAGAATTACTTTCTGAAAGCAGTTAAATAAAAAAATATTCGTATTTTTCGTATATCGAAGCATGGAAAGTTTAATTTCCATTTGTCGTATGTATAGTATTTTCAAAGATATGACAAATACTACAGCAGTGGTAAAATATGACAACATTAATGAAGAAGAAGAATTTCTTTTATAAATGTGTTTGAGGATGCTGGCGTAATTCGTGTCTTTTTCATTGATGTTGTACACATTTCGAAAGATATTACATTGGTGCAGTTTAATAATAATTATACGATGATATATTTATTACATTTATGACAGTTATGACTGATGACAATGATGGCGATAGTGATGACAGTTGTGTTGGCGGCGGTGGTGACGATTATTATTATGTAATTGCAGAAAGTCAACTTCATGTTGTATATTTGCTCATCTTGATAGAGCTCGGTTGACATGTTGCTTCTCCATCAGAAATTTAAAGTTCTTGCTTGTAACCTATAAACAAGAGATAAAATGAGTCAAATAAATGGATGTTTACATATATATCTCACAACTGATATTTATAATCATTATGGTCAGTGTCAAAACAACTGCTTTAACTTTTATGTTGAAAATGTAGAACTGAGTTAGAGATAGTTTTTCTTATATTTTCTATGTTTTGGCAACTTAAGTAAACGTAGCTGAAAAAAGAAATTTCTTGATTAGTATATCAGTTACTCAATTATCTTAACATTTTCGATTGAGCGATAGTGGCATGACAATCAGAGAGAAACTGAATTACTTGCAGAAGGCATGTCCCACAGCCGTCCTTTCCCATCACAAATAACAGGATTTGTTGGGAGTGAACATATGCGTTTTTGTGAGCAGCGATCTGTTAACTGGTTGAATGAAGACTGAACCTCGGGAAATTGATAGGAGAAATAATCTTATATATTGGTATTTAACTATTCTCTACATTATAAGATAAAGACGTTTCTTAATATCATGTGCTGTACATTTTTTTAAATTCAAACAGAATCATTCAAATTAATTACAGTTTGTAAGTGATTACGTTATGATTTAATTTCTTGCAATAAAATATGGAAATAAATTTTTAAAATGTAAAAAAAACAATCCTAATATTAGTTTTTAACCTCTCCTGACATGATCAATTAAAGCTTCCCTGGATTCTGTTAATTTGGCAATGTGGATATATCTCTGGGATGAGGTGTGAGGAAGATGGAAATGAATATGATTACGCACAATGGTAGGATAATAAGCCAGGATGAAGGCTGGAATAGTTGGATTTTGTAATAGGCGAGAAATGGGTGGATAATAATCCCTGTTCGTCGAGTTAGCTCTGTGGTAGCGCGAATGCTTTCAGGCTATCTGGCCTGGGTTCGATTCCCAGTAGGATCAGAAATTTTCGTGTAAAATTTCTACTCCGGAACTAGGAGACAAGCGGTGCACAACTTCTTATCGCTAGATTGTGCACCTATATGTATGGGTTAAATCCCAAATCTCTCTGCAGTATATATGAAGAGAAGGCATATGTCACTCTTGATAATTATTTGTCCGTTGGACAGGGACGTTAAGCCTGGCAACCCCCTTAGTGCTATTTGACAGAAGTAGACTATGTGTTGGCACGGTTTCCCCTTCTCCTTCCCTCATCTTCATCATCATTCTCACTCATTCCCTACACTAAACTTACACATACACTCAACCTAGTACACGACATAACTCTCCACAGATACACATCATGTACAGCATGGCTTGTCAAAGTGTGTGTAACTTAAAAATGGGTCACAGTCCTGCCATCTATGCGCAATATGAGGAACCCGAATCACGCAAGTGAAGTGGGTAGGCATTGGTTACACAATCCCTGGAGTCTGTCATTCAAGTTCTTTCACCTGCTGAAGATCTATGACACGGGCTTCTCTGTTTAGTTTCCTTGCAAAGATGGCCAAATTAATAATTTTTATCAAACTTAAAAAATCTACCACCTTTGGCCAGATTTGAACCAGCAAACCTCTTAATCCAATGCCAAGGAGACAAATGTTTATATATTGTCATGATTTACATTTGTAATAACAGAAGTAATAATCTTATTACTTTATACTATATATCTGTTAGTAGATAGTTAAAAGAAATTGTGAACGTTCATAAAAATCATTAATGTATTTCCATCAAATTAATATAAAGAGAATTACCTCTGTAAAACTGGTGTGAATTTCATTTATTTTTCACTCATATTGTTCACAGCTCTCCAACAGGAACAACATTCAGCGAGAAAGCAGCTGTCGTCTCTCCCTTCTTGCCCTCAGCTTTGGCTGTGTACTGACCCACGTCTGCTGTGCTGCAATTTGTGATCTCGAACTTGAACTTCTTCTTACCATCCTGGACAAACTGATACTTCGAACTCTGTTCGTCTACAGGTTTGCCATCCTTCAACCATGTCACTGTGAATAACAGTAAATGGGAAATGTAAGTGATATTCATACTCAATTAAGTTTCCATTAATTTATACACTTTTTGTACCTAAATACAAGAAAAACAATTATTTTATTCATAACAATTGCTGTAAGAGGACATAAGCTCTCTAATGAAGTTTGTTATTGCTTAAACTCTTCAAAAAACAACTTTATTCACATTTATAAATTGTTACGAAACACCTTACACTATACTTCAATTACACATTATTATTCACATTACCTTTCTGGGGCACTTTCTCAATTTCACATTCAAACTTGACGCTCTCTCCTTCCTGTACAGTGGCAGACTGCGGGAATGTTTTGAACACAGGGCTCTTTGGCTCCTCGTTTGGTACTGAAACGTTTAACATGAATTATCAACAGTGAACAGTGTGCATAATAAATAATATATAATATAATAATATAATAAAAATAAAGATAAAAGATAAAAAATAAAAACTAAAACAACGATAAAGTAAATAATAGCAGCAATAGTAACAATAATAACAATAATAGTATTATTATTTTTAGTATTATTATTAAAAATAATAATAATCTGATCACCTCCACACGTCAAGAGATAAGCAATATTGTTCACTCTGGCTTTGCGAATCATTACATTTTCTGGGTCATTTCACATTTTTTCATCCCATCGGTCTATATTTGAATGCAATCTCAGAAGACTTTCTTCTCCCATTTTTGTCAGGTTCTCCATCCAGTTTGTTTTCTATTATATTATGTCATCATTGTCTATTTCTGTATTTAATTCTTTCCTACTGTCTTCATTTTTAATGCTGTCATGTGTCGTACACTCTTTAACAAGCCTGAGAAACTATTTCTGTTACTTGAATTTTATTAATTTGTTCTTGTGTAGACAACCATGTTTCAATGCCAAACGATAATGTGGGCACCACCATTACTTTGTAAAATTTCAATTTTTACCTATACTAATTTTATTTTATAAATGTTCTTGGAATTGAAGTAAATAATAATAATAATAATAATATTAATAAACAAGAATGAACTTTAATTTTTAATGATGCAGTGTCAGTGTAATTATCTAGCATCAATGGAATTGGCAATAGTGAAATGAGTCTAAGAATTCGCAACTGGATTAACTAACATTTGCCTTACAGTCGCGAAAACCTCGGAAAAAAATCTGGTAATCAATCTAAATAGGTTTTGAACCCACACTTGAGCATAATCTTGAAGCATGGGTCCTGTTTGCTACTCCTAGATCAAGCTGGTGGTCAGTGAATGTTACTGATCATATACTCAGTTCATTTTATTAAAATAAGGTAGTGTCAATTACAGTATGTCATTCCTTTTTATATCACATACGTACCTAAGACAACCAGAGTGCAGCTGCTGAAGGATTCTCCTGCGTCATTGAATGCTTCACAAGTATATGTGCCTGAGTCTTCTGGGAAGATCTCAGCTATATTAAGTTTGTAAATATTAGCTTCATTTGTATACTGGAAGTCTTTACTTGGTTTGATTTCTTTGTTATTATGAAGCCATATCACATCAAACTTCTCAGCTCCTAAAAGAAATTTGAAATTAGAGAAATTAGTAAAAAATATACGGTAATGTTTCCTTTTCCACTTACTGTTCAAGTATATAACTTTTTACAATTAAACATGATTCTCAGATACTGTCTCTTTTACTACTTACTACTATTCAATAGTTCAAATCCAAAATATATTTTGTTGTATAACATAGAATAGCTTATTAATATAATTTACCTATAATTCGACACGACAATGTAACAGGTTCTCCGTCTTTTACATAATCAGAATTTAAGTGACTGACGATTTTTGGAGGTTTATCTCCACTCTTAGATTTGCTTCCGGCATTTGCCATAGCTGAAAATGAAATGAAAACAAATACAGACATTTACTCATTAAACACAGCCTTAAATGATGAAAATTTGTATCAAATAACGAGTGAAGGAACAATTTGTTATGTGAATAATATTCATAACAGCCACATCAATACTGAGTTTCATCAGAAATTCTGAAATGTGTAGTACACGTCACACTGTTTTCTTACTTTCTTTTTTTGGAGATAATTAATACTTACGTTTAACTTTCAGTTTACACTTGGTTTTCGCTGTACCAATTGAGTTAATGGCTTCGCAGACATAATCGCCTTCATCTTCTGGAAATACTTCACTGATTATAAGTGTTGCGACTCCGCCTTTATATTTCAGGTCTACAATATCAGACGAACTCAGTGTCTGCAAGTGATTAAAATGTATCATATGTACAAACAGTTTACTTTCTGGAACTTGAGAATGTGACTAAATCGTAAATACAGTAAATGGTGCAGTTGGTTTATAACTTGTAAGTACCTGAAGTGGGTTATTAGTTTGGTAATGTGAAATATTTAATTTACGAGGAAGGGTGACATTTTTAAGGCGAAACTGACAACAACTGCTGATAACAAAAGATAATCGAATATGATTAGTAGAGATGATTTTGACATTAACTACAAATTATTTATCGATGGACTTTGATTGATTTGCTCTCATTCTTTCATATGCTGTAACTCTACAGGATGAATCCCGTGTTCTAAATTTCCTAGGAAAACAGTCATGTTCAGGAATTTTTTTTTTTTTTTTTTTTTTTTTTGTCTTTGAAGGGCCATCATAACAGGTCGATTTTGAACCTCCTGCCCCTATTAAACATGCTATTAATTTCACTATTGATGACACATAAAGCCCAAATATGACTTCCTGAACATCGATCATTTGCTGTACCCAATTAAATACCTACTAGTATATTGATAAGGTATTAGAAATAAAGAAGTGCGCGAACTCGTGTTTTACGATATTACAATCATCTCTTCAGATTTTCCCCATTAAAACATTTTTAGTCCCGAAGTGAGACAAGACACTCTGATAGCTATTTCATTAGTTTCAAAAGCCTTGCAAGGAAGCGAAAATCCTTAAATATCTTTTATTAATTTCTCTCTATTTTTTTCTTGTCGATATCATTATTCATATCCTCGAACATTTTAACTGTGAAAGCGAAATATTTGTGGAAATTTTAAAGTAGGCCAAATATATTGCATTCTTGTACCTGTCTTGTTTAAAAAGAACAATAACGTTTATTTTATCTACAGTTTACAACAAGCTCATTTTCTGGCAAAAGCTACAGCATTACTGTGGACATACCTGGCCATTCTTTGTCCAGTTGACTTGTGGTTCTGGGTCTCCCTTTATTGTGCAACTAAGCTGAAGCTGATCCCCATCATTCACTGTCAGATCTTGTAGTTTCTTGGTGAATTCAGGTTTACACATCAGTGAATCGTCAGGAGGTACTGGAAAGACAATTCAAAGTTTCGGTAAGTTTCACGTCGTAGAAACTGACTACATGTTGAAAATATTTTTATTTTTTATTTTATTAGGTTATTTTACGACGCTTTATCAACATCTTAGGTTATTTAGCGTCTGAATGAGATGAAGGTGATAATGCCGGTGAAATGAGTCCAGGGTCCAGCACCGAAAGTTACCCAGAATTTGCTCATATTGGGTTGAGGGAAAACCCCGGAAAAAACCTCAACCAGGTAACTTGCCCCAACCGGGAATCGAACCCAGGCCACCTGGTTTCACGGCCAGATGCGCTAGCCGTTACTCCACAGGTGTGGACTGTTGAGAATATGTTTAACTTAAAGAGGTATGTACAACTTTCACTAATGTAAATTTAGAAGAATTCAAAATTTAATTTCTATTTATCCTGAATTAATTTTCTGCTGAAATTTGGTATACTTATTCTATATTAATAAACAATTCTTAAAATCCAGAACACTTTTATTGTTAAGGGTAATTATATTTTTAAATTGGGGATACATTTTTTATAGGAAAAGTTTGCTTTTTCTGATATCTTGTACAATTTTTAATATTTTAAAATGTTTTCTTCTCAGTCTTATTCATAATGAGTGTGTTAACAAATCCTGCCCTTATCAATTACATATATAAATAAGATTTTTTTTTTGTGAATTTTTTCCATGAATTGAAAAATGTATTTATTTTTTTAAATAAAATTTATTAATGAAAACGAATTTGAAATAATAAAACAGTGCTAAAAGCAGGGTTTGTTCTCCAGTATGAAACACACTCTTGTATGAAACATTTCATAAATTTATTAAAAAAAAAGTGGAAGTTATGAGGGAAACAGAGTTGGAAAATTTAAGTTACGGGAACTGAGCAATAAACTCACCAAAGTTGAGAAGGTCTGTCCATATTTAAGTGGCCAATTCAATTGACAGTCTCACGTTTTAGGTCATAACTCGAAAAGTATTAGAGATATTTGAACTTTTTTTTTTCCACCATATACTGAGGAAGTCCATTCAACAAAAAGAAAAAAAAAAATCACTTTTTCGATTTCTGAAATTATATTCTCCTTTAAAAATTAATTTAATTGTTGATTTAAGAATCAATACAAAATTTAAAGAGCATGCATAAGAGTGTAATTGTAAAGTGACATCAAAAACTTTTTCCTTGCATTTTTAACTATGTCTTGACAGTACCTTATGCAGTGTAAAATATTACCATGGCAACTAAAACTTACCATTAAGTAAAGCTTGCATGGTATAGTAAAAAAAAAAAGCTACAATAAAAATGTAAGAAAAACGTTTTTGATGTCAATGTATTTAAGATTCCTTAGTAACTTTAAAACCTTCATTAAGAATATGCTATTCTTTAGAATACATCAAATATTAAAAATTCACGCATTAAACTGTACTAATACTACTTGCTTTAAATCAGGAAACCACTCAACCTGCAGACAATCGTTACACTGACCCTTTGCATACAAACTGTATTTTTGACACCGTGCTATCAGATTACTTTTAAAACCACTTAAGTCCAATTTTTACCGAACATTGAAATCTGCATATATTTTCAAAATGCGTCTGCTGATAACTCGTAAGACTACAAATGTTTCTATATTTTATAAATAACGAATGCGTAACAGTTGTTACGGTATAAAAAGAATAAAACGTTATTTTGGTCTCTTGTACTGTACAATTTCATCAAATGCAGTTACAAAGTTTTTGCTTGAGTAAAGTACAAACCAATAACTGAAAGATATATTTTTATAGGATTAAGGAAACTTAAACTCACCTTCAAAGTAGCTGAAGTCTTTGAACGTTTCCTTCATGCCATTTGTGACATACCAACATGTGCTTGTTTTCAAAATAAAAATTTATAGACCAGTACTATACATTTATGAACATTATTTTAAATGTTCTGTTTTGAAATTAAAATGCATTCTGAAACTACTAGTAACTGTAAGTTACTTTACTTTACTTTGTTTTAGAGCAGCATATCGAATTTAGACATTACTGCTCATTCTAATAATATCTAAGGCTGAACTAAGGTGATATATTTACTTACATATGAGTTCCTTTGTAGCGCTGCGCGATCTAGAGGGGCTGTCAGTGGCATCCAGTTTGCTTCCGTATTTCTTAATGGTGCGCCTATCCGATGTCTCTGCACTACTTGAACTGCTCATTGCAATAGTTGCTGCAGACTGCTTAACAAACAAGGACATATTGTCAGTCTAAAGAAGTATGTCACACGAGTACAGAGGAAACACAAGTTTACATAAGAGTGTGCTTCACTTATCTAGTTAGTGTCACGAGATATTTCAAAGATGCGGGGCATACATGGTTTCGATTTGTTTATATCTCAATTACCAACATTACTGTGAGAGGAACAAATATATATCGAAAAATTGAAACAAAATTACAATCCTCAGAGGGATGCCAAACTGTTTTTACGACATGAAGTTAAGTCGCTGGAGTGGAGGTGTTATGACTAGTAGGCATTGAGAAGTGCATCATGCGTAGTCAGTCAAGGAAAAAAAGAGTGAAAAGATTTTGATGCAGATGCAAGAATTCGGTGTGCTCAGGCCATACTGACATCTCATACAGTGTGAACAAGTTACATAAATGAAAGAAAAGATGCAAATAGTAATAAATCAAGTTGTATATGTTGAAAAATCTTATGTCAATGATAAACCGGAATGTAACAAAGCAGATGAAGAATTGAAAGTTCCACCAAGATAAAAAATAAACAATTATATTAATAAAATCTTATGTTAATAATAAACCGGAATGTAACAAAGCAGATGAAGAATTGAAAGTTCCACCAAGATAAAAAATAAACAATTACGTTAATAAAATCTTATGTCAATGATAAACCGGAATGTAACAAAGCAGATGAAGAATTGAAAGTTCCACCAAGATAAAAAATAAACAATTACATTAATAAAATCTTATGTTAATAATAAACCAGAATGTAACAAAGCAGATGAAGAATTGAAAGTTCCACCAAAATAAAAAATAAACAATTACATTAATAAAATCTTATGTCAATGATAAACCGGAATGTAACAAAGCAGATGAAGAACTGAAAGTTCCACCAAGATAAAAAATAAACAATTACATTAATAAAATCTTATGTTAATAATAAACCAGAATGTAACAAAGCAGATGAAGAATTGAAAGTTCCACCAAGATAAAAAATAAACAATTACATTAATAAAATCTTATGTCAATGATAAACCGGAATGTAACAAAGCAGATGAAGAATTGAAAGTTCCACCAAGATAAAAAATAAACAATTACATTAATAAAATCTTATGTTAATAATAAACCAGAATGTAACAAAGCAGATGAAGAATTGAAAGTTCCACCAAGTGAAAGGTAAAATAATAAACAATTACATTAATAAAATCTTATGTTAATAATAAACCGAAATGTAACAAAGCAGATGAAGGACTGAAAGTTCCATCAAGTGAAATAATTTCCAGGTATCTATGAAAGGTAAAACAATAAACAATCACATTAATATATTTTAAGTTTGTTTTGTAAACTCAAAGTGTAGTAATAAATGTATGTAAATGATTTTTTAGAAATGTTTTTGCTTTATCTAGTTATAGTTTTATAATAGATTAATATGAGTTACTACTGTAATCCACGCAACCACCAGCATCAGACGATATTAATCGACTTTTGGAAAATTAAGACTGAAAAATGTAAAGTATGTACTAAATTGTATACTAATATGACGACTCATTTTACAATTCTGGAAGCATGAACATCTCTTTAAATAAAAGAATATTCAAAGTATATTCATGTTTATTTTCGTGTCATATCGGTAACATTATCGAGAACAGTGATCCAGTATTTTTTTGGAATTAAACGCAGTTATGTGTAAACAATTTACATCTATAAACAGAAATTATAAAATAATTCTCAATGCTTGCTATGTCCGACATGTTAAGAGTTTATCCACTGGGCATAGTTTCTGCCAGCAAGGCAGTGTTGCAATTCCATTTTTAAGAGATGACAAAGGTATCTGGAATATGCAATCATTACCCAAGTGGCAGAATGACAAATTGACAACATCTATTAAATTGGTTAATTAACGATAGTGTATTAACTGCGAAGTTATGTGGCATCGATTAAATAGATGACAGCAAATACACGTGCATTTTATCATGAGTGGGAAAGGAACAATGTTCATTTTACATGCTGTAGATTGACGATAATTAACATCGGAGTACTTTGCTATCTCCAATTTAAGAATCCACTGGTGTGTTTAGTTTGAACCTTCAAACTTTATATCAAATAATAAACATTGTAACTATTACATCACTGAGAATGATAGGTTTATAAAATTTGATAACTCTTCTACTAAGTTTTACCTTGTAATTGCTGCTGGTGGTGCTAGTGTGGCTCTGGGAAGAACTGGAATAGCTCGATTTCACTGTGACTGGTGGTGGAGCTGGCCTGCTGGGTTGTTCAATGTACCTACGATCTGTGGCAAGTGAAGTCAGTAATATATAGTTACTCAAGAGTGATGCCAATATAAAGCAAGCAAGTTATTTAAGTGAAATAAGTTTGTGAATGAATAATAGAAATGGTAGAAGAAAGGAATACTAAAGTCGAAAGAAGTATCGTTACATAATAATTTGTATTGCTATTACTGTTATCACCCAAACGAACTGATATGAACAAAGAGATCACATTGTAAATACTCACTTATTCATACCGCACAATAAGATTAATTGAAAAAGTGGGATGAATGCGAAAATTGAACAAGTTTTTGTTTGCTTTAATTTGCATTAAAGATATGTTACTCTAAATTTGTTTTCATTATATCTACTTACAATCTAATGATAATAATTAATGACGATAAAAACATATTGGTTTAGATACATATCCTATTGGGTGCTAGTGTTGCTCAAGCGAAGTTTTGTTGACTTTAATCAAGAACATTTTTAATGAAAATCTTTAATTATACTGAAGGTAACCATAAATATTTTATCATTTTTTTAAAGAAATTTCTAATTAAAATACAGTTATAATATCTGGATGTATATTACATTTAAGAATATCCACATTTTCTTGTAAATTAACCTCTTCTTTACTTAATCATTTTTTACATCATACAAAAATTTATGTGGCGAAAGAAAAACTACAGACCAGATTCGATGAGTAAAATTTAACAGCTTAGAATTCGTAAAAAAAAATAGTCATTTAGAACATACATAAAACTTGGTAAAGATTTAGAGCAAAAAATATAAAATCAGATTTTAAAAAATGCAAAATATTATGGTATCGGTACCTATTAGCCTAACAAATAAACTGAAAAAGTGAAAGTAATATGACTTGGTAATAATAAAGATTCATAAAAGTACCGTATAAGAATAGCTAAGATATTATGACACTTTAATGTCAAAAAGAAATTGTAAAATATTTAATACTGCATTAAGTCTGAAGATAATATCGCAGTTAAAAAAAATTCTTCAGATACTGCAGATGAACCCAATAAGAGATAGGAATTTTTTTCATTTTCAGACGGTATTATGGCCCAAACGCAAAATTCAGCGAAAGAACTGAGTTAAACCACATCCAAACTATCACAAGGAGAATTTTCAAAATTACGATTTGTTAATTTCATTTATTTTTTGTTAAAATTCCAAACAAACTCTCTTCGAAACATAGAGTTTTATATAACGAACAAGTTACAAAAAAGACCACAAAATGTTGCTTCCTAAAGTGGAGTCACATCTAGTAATGTAACCATTGATCACCAAATGTAGATCAGAATTTTTAACAGGCAAGGCAACAGAAGACTTTAGATACTGTTTACAAAAATAGCCATATATGACAGACGAATGATACTATGTACACAAGGAAGTAAAAGGAAAATTTGATGATCACGAACAATAGTCTTTAAATTCAAATATGTAAATTGGGATCACTTGTAAAATAATCCGTACATTTTGATGTCACAGATGTGAGAGTTGGGTAGTATCGGACATCGGGTAATATCGGACAGTGAGTTTCTTTCATCTACCACACGATGATAGTACCTGATTGACATGGTTACGTTTCTGTGATGTCGCATAGAGAAACGTAAACATGTCATTCAGGTACTACCATATGGTGGTAGATGAAAGAAACGCACTGTCCAATACTACCCGACTCTCCCCTATATACCGGTATGTACATAGAGTAATAAATTGCGTTTATAATACTTAAGACAAATATAATATATACACATTAAAATAATAAATTTACAGCCTGATATAATTTACTGGTAACATTAATAAAAGAACGTTTCCTTTCATGCCAATTCATGGTATACTGAATGTGAAATAATTAGTTATTATATTGTATATAAGTATATGAGAAAAAATACTGTGAAACTACTACCTTGGAAATGATAAAATATATGGCATAAAAAATCCAATGGATTTAAGTTAAAATAGAAAATGGGTACCTATGTTTAATGCGTAGTTTTAGTATTACCCTTTAAAAAAAGAATTGTAAGAATATTACCACCAAAATATTTATGCAAACATATATTTGATTCTAAAAGAGAAGAATGTAGTTTAATATATTTTACCGTTTGTTTAAAAGTATAACAAAGGTGTGGGTAACATAAATGTGTATTATTTTGTAACACTGTAATTCAAACATTCAATAATTTCAAATTTATTCTCTGAATATAAACTAATACCGGTATTTAATTAAGTATGACTATTTGGAAAGAATTAAAGTAATAGCAATACAAATAAAGACATAAGTGATAGTATCTGAAGTCCTTTCAGTAAGTATTTACAGATCATGATAAAGATGAAAACGTTAAAATATATATAGATATGCAAGTAAGCTAATTTATGTTTTCATAACATCTACTTAGTTCTGCATGTGAAATATTAGAAAGAAGAATAAGTTTTCAGTAATTAAGATTTCCGAAGTGTAATGAATAATTACTAGTCTTGTAAGACTATGAACAGGAGAAATAGGATAGGCCATTAAGATACTTAAGTTAAACTAAATACTTTATAAGCAATGCTGTGTAGAGCTGTAGGTACAAGTAAGGGTTTGCAAGAAATCATCATCATCATCATCATCATCATCATCATCATCATCTCATCATCATCATCCAAACAAGTATAAGGTCCAAGGCCCATTACGGTATTTTAATATTAAAAATTCAAAGAATTAAAATTTCAGTATTTATAACCAATGTAACAAATTCAATATAAAAAAAAACATGTAATAACTTATTGCAATATGAAATTCAGAAAAGAGCAACTGTGATATAAATTTCAATTTTGTTTTTTGCTTTTCATCAAGGAGAGGATTCATTACAGAAACTGATTTATTTTGGGGATGCCCAATTTCTAGGCTCTATTGTAATGTGAATTATAATTGTTTTCACTTTAAACATATTGTTTGCACTTAATTTTGAATATATCTATGTTGAAGTCCATTTACCAGCTTGCATACCCTTCACTTATATAGATGTCTGTATAGTTAATGAAGTTAAACTAATAGCAAGATGCTAGTGGGTTACCTCCAGAATACATCAACTTATTAGCTAATTCAGCTTGCTCAGCACTCTCCCCAAAGCCTAAGGAAGGAACAAGAACAATCAAAATCATTAAGGCAATATAATAGTAAATAGGCATATTTGTGGCAGTTTATAATCAAGTATACAAAAATTAAGATGTTATAATTTAAAGTTTTCAAGTGTAGAAAGAAAGGAAGGGACAATTGTCCACGAAAATCTTCTCTTGTACATTTGAAAACCATTTGTGCAATAGCAGATAAAATCCATGCAAGACTGGACGATGACAGAATAATTGATGTATAGACAAACACAATTTTACACCTTAACGAGGGAAAATTCAGTTAGTGGCAAATGACCAAAATGTTTTTATAAAATTAAGGCAATGCATTTTCTTGACATACTGAAATTTTACTCAAGGCAAATGTAACACAGTGGAGATGAGCAAACTGAGAACTGCAGGCCAGTCTTCAGTTGATTTTTATTTGTACTACATCATATACATTTTGAAGTGCCTAATTAGATAAATTCATTAGCAATACAGTCAATACTAAAGTTAAGAAAACTTCATATAAGCAATGAAGTTTGGGTACCAGTATCATGACAATCCATGCCGTTGCAAAGTTTGTTCATCACTTACGGAGATAGAACTACTGTAATAAAATTCCAAATAGCAGCTACTTTTCACAAATAGTATTAGTTTTAGTGTAATGAGTTAATAAAATAATTTTTGAACTACTGTCATAATGAAAATTTATACAACTTATTACCATTAGGTTTTCAAGGAAATCAGTTCCAGGCAGGCAAGAAGTACAAAATATTATAAACAAGATGAAAGCAAAGAATTCTTTGTCAGATGAATAAATTAAGAAGTTAATGTAATGTGCAACAGAAGAAAAATTAAACCAAATTTACCAAATAAATAAAATAAATACTTTAAAGAATTTGTACCTGAAATTAAAGAACAGACTGTTAAAATTAAGGATGTATATAATTCCAAAAGCAAAAGAAGTGAGGAAACGTAATCCAATTGCATCAGCTCATGGCAGAAAAAGTACCGTAATTCATTACCCTAGACTTTTTATACACAAGGCGGTATTAATACCCAGAATAATCAGCACTGGAATTATGCACATGTGAAGCTACGTTGTTCCTCTTTACATTAAAATACATTGTCATTTCATATACACAATTAGTTCTCAGAGAAGAAATAAACTATTTTTTTAAGAAACTGTTAATTAAAATTAGTTATATGAAAATGTATTTTGAAAAGAAATTTTGGAGCAGAGAGATAATGAGCCTGACATTCACGGCGTCATTTTTGCGCGAAACACTTATTAGTATTTTAATTTTTTTTTTCCATTTCATTTCATTTATTGTATTCCATAGATCTTACATTAGCATTGAAGCTTTAAGTTATGGAACATGTCATTTTACAAGATTAAAATATTTTGGTGAGGTGAAGTGAAGTAATATATCTCCTCTCATCAAAGCCTACTCAAATTTATCTCTGACAATGGGGCTACTCGTTACCAATCAATCTCAACAAACACTGCCTAACCTTATCATCGAGGCTACTTGTCACTAAGGGTGAGAAGGGAAGGAAACCAAATTTTTCCCGCTAAGAATGGCACAAATGAATATCAGGCCCATTATCCTTCTGTTCGCAAATATCTACAAATGTAATCTGCTCACACACAGACCAGATGAAATGCGAATATATCCTCAGGACATTTCATCACTTTCCTCTGAAGAAGACATGATTAAAAGTAATGATTTTCCTAGGTGGATGTTGTGTTGAAGGGCTGTCACTGAATACAACAGTGCCACAAAAAAGTTGACTGTCAACAGTGGATAAGAAAGCCAACTCTATTAGCTTATCAAGCACAGAAAAAATTGTTCTACTATTTAAACCACACATTTTTATTTTAATTATTTAGTACTTGAATATTTGAAATAAATTTTGGTCGTCCTGAAAAGCAAAGAGCTACTCCAAATCATTTTCATATTTCTCATCTGGTTGGACTCCGTGTTAAATACTTACCTTCCACAATGACGACACAGCTTGTCTCATCAGTACCGTGAATATTGGTTGCCACGCAGCGATACTTCCCTGAATCTTCGGGTTTGCAGTCAACAATTTCCATTGTTACCAGACCATCAGCATGAGTCATATTATATTCATACTTGGTCAACTCGCGTTTTTCTTTGTACCATTTAACCTGTAAACAGAAAATAGATACTCATTCAAGACTTGATATAAAGTATATACTTATTTTAGGAAGTTAAAGGATAAAAATTGAAATTAAGTTTTATTTAATGACGCTTGCAACTGCCGAGGTTATATCAGCGTCGCCGGTATGCTGGAATTTTGTCCTGCAGGAGTTCTTTTACCTGCCAGTAAATCTACTGACATGAGTCTGTAACATTAAGCACACTTAAGTGCCATCGACCTGGGCTGGGATTGAACCTGCAACCTCGGGCACAGAAGGCCAGCACTCTACCGACTACGGCATCCAGGCCGACTAAAGGATAGAGATACGCGAATTTTTTCAATTGGTTATTTAATGACGTTATATCAGTGGCGTATACTGGTTAAAGGGTTTGGGCTACCGCTGACCCTATTATTACACAAAATATATCTAACAATTACTTTAATTTTAATTACTATGGTAAAACTAATAATACAAAATTATTACATTATGTTATATTATAAACTTTTTCTTTTGTAATTTCCTTGGGCTACCGCCGGTAGCCCCGGTAGCCCGCAAAATACGCCCCTGCGTTATATCATGAGCACAGTTATCTAGTGCCAGAGAAATTGGTGATAACGAGATGGTACCCGTATTTTGCAAGTTCCAGTTCGAGAGTTGGCAATAGGATTAGGCTACTTTGACATTCGGCTTACACAGTTAGTGAAAACCTCGGATATAATCCAAAGAGCCCAAGTGGGATTTGAACCCATGCTGACAAAATTATTACTTTGAAAAACAGATACATTTTAACTATTTACTAAACTAATTTTTAAAGTTTACACCCCAGTTTTTTCATTTCACAAAGTGGTGTTTAAATACTTAATTCACAAAAATATGAATTTTTAACACATTTCACTGAAATATGATAAACCACTTAAAAATGTAGTGTTCAAGATTACCTGAAAGTTAGAATTTATGAAACAGTTATATTACTAGTTATTCTGTATGGTTGTGAAACTTGGACTCTCACTTTGAGAGAGGAACAGGAGAGGAGCAGAGGCTAAGAGTGTTCGAGAATAAAGTGTTTAGGAAAATATTTGAGGCTAAGAGGGATGAAGTTACAGGAGAAAGTTACATAACATATAACTGCACGCATTGTATTCTTCATCCGACATAATTAGGAATATTAAATACAGATGTTTGAGGTGGGCAGAGCATGTAGCACATATGGGTGAATCCAAAAATGTATATAGTGTTAGTTGGGAGGCTGGAGGGGAAAAAGACCTTTGGGGAGGTCGAGACGTAGAGGGGAGGATAATATTAAAATGGATTTGAGGGAGGTGGGATCTGATGGTAGTTGTTGTTTAGTCAACTGTCCAAAGACAGGTCTGAACCTCAAAAGTGATACCAAGAAGGCACCGCTTATGGGGAAACTAGGCCAGGAGATAATGGGGTAGGGTGGCCAGTTCCTTTCCCCCTCCACTGCATACTTCGCCGACTAGCTACATATTACACTAGTCAGACTTCAGATGCATAAAAACAATTGTTCTTCCTCTGACACATATCGTCAAGTGAGATGTACTGCCTGACTGATGGTAGGGACTGGATTAATCTTGCTCAGGATAAGGACTGATGGTGGACTTATGTGAGGGTGGCAATGAACCTCCGGGTTCCTTAAAAGCCATATGTAAGTAAGTGTTCAAGATTGCGTTTCTATAAAATTAAATGAAATTTCGTGAAATTCTTACTCCTGTACTTTCATGGCACAGAAGAATGCTTCTCAGTTAAACAAGTTGTTATTTAGTGGGCTCAATGACAGATCTTACCAAAGATATCCTCTCGGGATTTTTTTTGTAGACAACATATTTGCAATAATGCAATCAGTTTTGAAGAAAATACTTCAAAAATACCTACTTGGAGGGTCAATACATTTAATACCATGAAAGGAAATGCCAAAATGTTGATTGGTTGCTAGTGCCTAGCATATTGGAGTTCTTCATAGCCTATGATGTCTATTGGAATGCCCATTTAAAGAATTCACATTGTGAGAGCTGGGAAGGTGAGGCAGAATTCATTATTCCAATGAGAGGTAAAATTAAAGCTGATGACCGATAATGGTGAATTTTTGGCAAGGAAAACTGACTGGTAAATTATACCTGTTATTCTTTCACTCAGAGAAACTGTTCTTAATAAGCTCAATTTATGAGGCACAGATACTCCAAGTTTACTTTCAGTCTGAAAGAAGAATGTTAAGAATTTTTTCGTACTTAAAAATTCACTGCTTTCAATGAAAGACTATAACCCAAAATGTTGGCACTTCATGTTTAATTATAATGAAGATACGATTTCATAATTTATTGGTTAATAATTTTCTCAGATTCTTAAATTGTTGGTATTCAAGATACTTACCGTAGGAAGAGGTTTGCCACTGAGACAGCAAAGCAGTTTACAAGTTTGTCGGATCTGCATGACTCGAGGCCGCAACAGGAATGTGAAGACTGGAGCTGATTCTTTCTCTTCTTGCCACATTGTGTAGCCCAGGGCCTCCCGCCGACGCACGGGCTGCACTTCGGGTCTGTACTGTGGTATCGCCTTTGGAACAGCTGCAGAGAGAGATTTCATATTCACTCGTATCTGTTTCACAATTACACAATTCGTTAACTTTATTTCACAGCAGAAAAGACTTACGTTGAACGTTAAGGAAGACTACTTCTTCTCTGTAACCATAATGGTTCTCTGCACGGATGATGTATTCTCCACGGTCCTCAAGTTTCACTCTGTTAATAATAAATGTGAAGTCATCACCAGCATAACGCTTCATAAACTTGACACTCTGCCTCAGCTCAGAATTGTTGTGGAACCACATCAGTGTAGGAGTGGCAATTGCAATGACACGACAGTAGAATTTCGCACTCTGGCCTTCATATGCAAATGCACTCTGTGGCTTTATCACAAACCGCGGAGCTGCTTGTCTGCGATCTGAAAGAAGACAGAAACATGAATAATTCATAAATTTGCAAGCAAATGACTATATTTATATGTATATATGAGAAAGAATTATATAAAAACTTCCTAAACATTTCTCTGAATAGTCTTACATTCTCACAACATTGTACTGTACGTTTTTACGAATTGTTTTAACCAATAATTCTAGTCATTTTTATATACTTCTAATTTCTGACTATGTGATGGTGGTTCTGCCTTCAGTCTAATTTTTTTTTTTCCGGATATCTCTACAATGTCCTGATTGGTTTTTTAACCAATCAATTTCAGTGTTTTTTGTTCCTTTTACTGATCGATGTGTACTCACTTGTTTTGCTAAGCTTTCTTTAAATATAGACACATACTGTATAATTGCATATTAAAACAATGAGTTCTAATTGGTTTTAACACTATACATTTAAAGATTCAATTAACGAAATATTAAAGTGAAATAAACTAATGAGAAATTATTTTTGTCTATTCACTTTGGAACACAGAGAGAAGAGCATTCTTAATATCAGGTGCACAATAAGTACTTGTACAGCTAACAGACCCAACTCAACAGATTACATATTCTCAAGTGAGTGTGACGATGCCTGAATATGTGAAGGTGAAACATTAAAGAGTTCCGAAATTTTAGAGATAGTTACATCTATGACATAAGACATTTTACTAGAACCTAATCACAATGAAAACCTCAAATCTCAACTCATTAATTTTTATTAATGGGTAAAAATTCATTCCGGCACCAGGAATCGAACCCAGGAACCTCAGCTTGGCGCATTGAGTGCTTTTACCATCTCACCTATGCCAAGACTTGATCCACTGTGCCGGCCGAACTCTCTTCGTCCTGTAGATCAGATCTCGGCATAGCTCAGATGGTAAGAGCATTCAGTGTGCCAAGCTGAGGGTCCTGGGCTCGATTCCCGGTGCCGGAACGAATTTTTCTCCATTAATAAGTATATACGTGATGATTACACAGTATTCAATAGAGGACAGCGAGGTCATCTAATAAGAATATATATATAACAAATCTCAAAGCGATAGTTACTTGATGCATAGGAAGGAATTAACGCTAGTTTGAAGTTCCTCTCAGTTACATGCCTCAAGAAACAAGTGAAAACTGTAACTACCAGATAGATTTGAGAATCAATGCATGGACACTGATAATACTTTGTGATCAAGTTATCGTGCATCTAACACATAACGCTTCTACATTCATTTTGTTACAATGTAATGCTTCCATATTTTACTTACCAAAGGATGAATCATAAATGCGGTACTTGTCAACCAGCAACTTGCGCAGTGAGCTGTATTCAGCGAGACGACCAATGGGAAGAATGAATTTATCCCAGTCTGAGTACTTGGCGCGGATTTTGTCACGCATGTTGGTGTAACGAGAGGAGCTGATGACGTCAGTGCGGTTGCTGTGATCACCGGTGAGCCAGGTATGCAGGAGACATTCATGTGCAGTCATGCGCTTCCTTCAATAAGCAATATTAATCATTGTTACTGATGTACATTAAGTAAATCCTATTTTAATCAAATTATTTTCTGTTGAGAGTTATTGAAACTATTTAAAATCAAAATCTCGTCCTCACAAATTATATTGGAAGTTTAATATCGAGAGATAAGACCAAAATGTATTATAATATTGAAACTGAAGAAATATACAGTGTATTAATATTTTTCCATTTTTATGAGGTGCAGGAAGGAGATTAATTTTCTAAAGAGCAGAGAAACTTTAACTCTTAAGGGTCAGCAAGCCCTGTAAAATAGTACGTTCCTATGTCATTCTCAAAATTGTCTCTTTGATCCCTGAGCACATAATATGATTTGAATATATTCTGTCACGTGTAATTTTTCTGTTATCAAAAATGAATTAGAACTCATCAAAAGAAATTTCGTAAAATTTTATAGACATTTACTATAATATCAAAGGTATTCAGCAGTTGAAGGAATTATATTCGTTTTCATTTCTCTTCTCTGGTACTGTTAAAGTAATATATCTTGCACTCCTTTAAAAAAAAATAGTACTTACTCTTTGTTCTTTACAAGAAGCCTTCTAATGAAATCTTTTCCTTCCTCTGAAACGTTAGCAAAGGCTTCTTCATCGAAGTCCCAATCACAAGCCTTGACATTTTTCAAAGTTTCTATATCATTATCACCAGCAAATGGTGACAAACCACTCAATCTAAAAACAGAAATACAAACAACACAAGCCATGTCAATATTAATTTATAAGATAAACTGACTTATTAAATATTATCCGTCCAAGGCAAATGAGGACCAGGTGGTTCTGCAAACTAAACTGTTTATCTGCTGTAGTTGTTAGTAGTGTCTTGCAATGTTCGAACATGAGAGAGGCAACAAAGACATTAAAAACTTCGTCTTATTTCATATGAAAAACTAATCGCAAGATATGTGCTTAAATTCTTAAGCAAATAAAACATGAGTGAAGGACAGCGAATATTTTTGTAACAAGGTGAAACAAATACAACAGGCTTCATTTTGCAGAGCGAACATCGGCGAATATTGAACTTCGCCATATTCGACAAACTTGAACCGAACATAGCGTTTGTAATGCACGACACTAGTTGTTAGGACATTCGTGTTCCCTCTCAGTTGACCTGTACACTAGGGCGTAACAAAAAAATATTCCGAAATTCAAAACGTAAGGGTGTACAAAATTTGTTTTGTAGTCTCTACTATAACCATAAAAAACTAGATCACTGATTACATTTTTCACCAAGCCGCAGTAGGTCTAAAGATTATCGCATTGGAGAAATATTATGTTGATCACTTAAGATTTTTATGCGTCTGTACTTAAACTAACAGGTGCCAAACTGTATTAATGAGAAAGCTTGTAAGATTTATATTTCCACTGTTGTTACATTCTAGAATGTGAAAGAATAGCATTAACAAATTACTGAAAGTGTTGTTAAAATGTTTTATAGTAAAAAGAAAATGGTTCTTCTTGTACAAAAGCAATAAATGTAGGTAAATGTTTTTAATAAAAGCATTTTCTGTAAGTATTTCTATTTTTAATATAAAATTGGCAAATTAACTCGCTCTATAGATTAGAATCAAATTAAAATCATGATTTTAGTGGCTGATTATTATTTACTACATACAACCGATTCTGTATGGGTTATTTCTTGTCTACTACAATAAAATTTTCTTCAAATTCTCTTTGTTCTCTTCTGTGCCTGTATAAAAACATTAAACATTATTGCAGTGAATTATGTTCAAAGTGTAATTACTGTATAATACTGATAATGATAGTTATACCATACTCTTTTTGTGTTACGAGTATAAACGCACCGGCAGAACGATATATATTGTGTTTAATGAAATATATTATTTATAACTAGTAACTAAAATTATGTGTAAGTATATCACTAATAATTATTAAATTTTTTAATTGTATTTATTTATGTACTGGCAATGATACAATATGTTTTTCTTATATCCAAGCAAAAATGATGCCATGTAATCCAGAAAAATACTTGCGTGGTCACATCATATGACGTTGCGTTAGTATCTGGTACTTCAGTTGCCTCTATAATCTGACTCCACAGCCTACATGACGGTATCGTTCATAAACTGAACAAGTGGCGCGCTCATCTCCCAGGCCCTCACTCACTTTGGATGGGTAATAAAATTACTTATGAACTGTTGATTACTTCAATTTTATTATTGTAATAAAAATTTTTTGTACTGTACAATGAAGGCACACACCTATTCATAATGTTCATAATGTGAATTAATTCTTTCTGTGATAAAATTGAATGTTCACAGTTCATGTATAATATAATAGGCCTACCTGTATTCAAAATTATTATTATTACAACATACTTACAATACATAAGCCAAAACACCAACAGCCCACATGTCTGTGTAGAAGCCAACTGGTTCCCTTTCAACAATCTCAGGAGCAGCAAATTCAGCAGTTCCTGTGGAGATCTTAACAACTTCATTTGGATCCAGTTTCGTTGCAAGACCGAAGTCTATAAGCTTCACGTTTGTGCTGTTCCTTGTCTGACACATGATGTTCTCAGGTTTGATGTCTAAAGAAAGAAATTACTTTGTTAATCTATACCAGAACTTTTAGACTTAATGAATATCTGACTTCAATAAAATATGTAAACACGTACCAAGATGAATTATGTTCTTTTCATGCATGTGTTTAACTCCCTCGCATATCTGGCGCATGTAGTTGATAACTTCAGCTTCTGACATGGAATAACCCTCTGCTGTTATACGTTCAAACAGTTCACCTCCAGACAAGCTGCAAAAGGAAACATTTTTCAATTGGAATGAATTAATGATTCTAATTATATTATTTACTTATGTTCCGACCAAGTGCCACTGGTAAGGAATAAATTAGCTTATTAAATTGGAACTTTCTTCACTGTAGTTTCATAATTGCTACATTTCTTTATTTCGTGTAAGAATATTAATTTTTTTAGAGAAAATTAGTTAAAGCCATATATAAGAAATATTTCCCAAAAATATATTTCCATAATAAATATAATATGTTGATTGTTGATCACAATAAAAAAAAATAGAAACACGGTACTTTCATAAATATTATTTTTTTCGGGCAATTTCATTTGTCTTGAGGAATGCACCACGAAAAATCTGTCACATCGATAGGAAAAAAAAAAATGAAACTTACAATTCAAAGATAAGAACCATTTCATCATCATCTTCGAATGCATCATGAAGATTGATGAGCTTAGGATGGTGAAGCTGATTCATGATATCAATCTCTTTTCTTATCAGCTCCTTTTCCATAGCATGGGAGACAGGAATGAACTTTGCAGCAAAGATATTGCCAGTCTTTCTCTCACGGCACCGATGTACAACACCAAATGCTCCAGTACCGATTTCTTCAAGGATGTCATACAGATCGTACACACTCGTAGTCTTGATCTCCACTGGCTGAGGTACATACTTGGAATATATGTCAAACACTGTAACAGTTAATAAATTTTAAGTAACACTTATTTACGAGCACAGAAAGAATTGTAAATTAAATTGGTTATTGCTAATAAAATTCGACATTCATTCACTCACTCAATAACGAATTTTCATATTAAGATTTGTACCAAAATATGTTTGCTTACCATACTGATCGTAATCATTGATCTTTCCATCTGCCTGACCACGAATCTTCTTGCCAGTAGCATCGACTGTTAAAAAATGATAAAGTTTTATTAATACATGAAATACAGATATCATTTTTATAATCGGAAAATCAGTAATTCTAATTTAATTTTTTATTATTCCGCATTATAGCATTTACAACCTTACTGAAGAACATACCTTCATATTGTCTTTTCTTAACAACTTTCTTTCCAGTGTCTTTTGTCTTGACAAGATTTGTAACATCACTTGGATCACTTCGGCCATAAATGTTTTCTGCATAGACCCGGAATTCATACTGATGGCCAGGACTGAGGCCTGTGATTGCCATGCTGGTGAACCTCGTACTTCCTACACGGATCCAGCTTGACATGGGATGTTCTCTCTTCTCAACCAAGTAATTGGTGATGTTACTGCCACCATCCCAGCCTGGTGGTTTCCATGTCAGAGCCAGGGAGTCGTGGCCAATATTCTCCACAGTTGGATACCTTGGAGGATCTGGTCGATCTGTACATAATGCAATGTCATTTCCATCAGTTTATGATTATTTCTTATCTAGGTGTAATAATACGATAAATATATTAATAAAAGAAGGGTTCTGTATAGTAACTGTTAAAATTTATGAGATCAATATTATTCCAGTTGGGAGAACAGCTGGCTACATGTTGAAAGGTAAAAGATTCAGTTCTGAACAGGACTGTGTACAGAATATTTTTGTTCATCAGAACTTTCAGAACAACTCTTGGACTCACTCATGCTCCTAGGAAAGGTACTGGTACTAAGAATAATTGGAGTGTAATGCTAACTGCTCATATTCTTCTTGTGTCCTCCTTTTAACTTTATGTTCTCCTTAGTGCTTCATTTTAACACATATTTATTATATTTTCCGTCTATCAAACAACATGAACATTTCTTTTTATGATATGTCAATAACATTTCTCATTTCTCTAATTCACGAAAGTAATATAAGCATCTAGAAATTTATTAATTTATAGCATAAATCAATATATAATATACAGTGAAATGTACGCTAGCATCTAGGATTTTCAGAATCTTATAGCTGAAATATGGACATTACGATGAAGAGAAGAGAAGCGACTAGAAGAATTTGAAATGTGGATATGGAGAATGATGGAGCGTGTGAAATGAACAGACAGAATAAGAAACGAAGCGGTGATGGAAAGAGTGGGTGAAGAAAGAATGATGCTGAAACTGATCAGAAAGAGGAAAAGGAATTGGCTAGGTCACTGGTTGAGAAGAAACTGCCTTCTGAAGGATGCACTGGAAGGAATGGTGAACTGGAGAAGAGTTCGGTGCAGAAGAAATCAGATGATAAACGACATTAAGATATATGGGTCATATGAGGAGACAAAGAGGAAGGCAGAAAATAGGAAAGACTGGAGAATGCTGGGTTTGTAGTGAAAGACCTGCCTTTGGGCAGAACACTATGAATGAATGAATAGCTGAAATGTATATTTTTGTGCACGGAATAAGGAAAAAGTAAAAAAAGTGATTCTCTGGAAGTTAGTCTTACTAAATGTGCCACATATTTGCCGATTTGATTATAAACATTTTAGAAGAGACTCTATATTTGGAAAAGGAATTTTCAGATAATACGGAATAGAAATTAGACACTACAAAAACAAAATTGACTGTTATCTGTGGAAAGTTGAAATGTTGACTAACACTTTTTATAGCCATAGGCTAATGCTTAGTAGAAGCATAAACATGAGCTTCATAAATTAATTGAAATGATGATGTCATGAGAGTTGGTTACATCTCTGCACAAAGAATGATTCGGTTGAAAACCAAATTCGGCAAGCAAAAAGGCAGTGTAGGCCTATATTTGATAATAATTTACAATCAGAATTCAAATGTGATGTTTAAAGTAAGATGCAACATTACTTGGCCTCATAAAAGTAGTCAGAAAAGGAATGTCTTTACTATCATGCAATTACTGCAGCAGTTTTCTTCATTAAAATATGAGATAACAATTAAAACTTACCACTTATCTGGATTTTGATAATTGCTGAATCCATTCCAAGATCATTCTCAGCCTGTACCCGATATGGGCCACTGTCCAATTTGCTACCATCCCGGATTGTCAAAATTGCATGCCTCTCCTGTAACAGGACAAACAGAAAAGTTTCTTAAAAATGCTTCCATGTATTAAATATTTGGCGTTTGCAACTCTTTATTATACAGTCTAATTGACTGGTGAATTAGGAAATAATTAAACAATTTCAATTCGGTTGTTCTATTTATTATTTGGGAACCTAGTTGGAAATTCCCGTCATCAGTAACAATATTTAATTTATTGCACTAAATGAAGTTTGAATTATTAATTTCTAATTCCTCACAGAAGTTCACCATTTCCATTATGGTGCACTTAAGTTAGTGGCACTTCCACTCCTAAAAATAGTGCAATATAATTCTTAAAAAAATAGTTATGTGGCAAAAGACCGAGATATCTAGAACGTCAATGATATTAATACAACTGAGGAGAATTAACGAGTCCTTAATAAGTAAGGATCTTTAACTTACTCATTATATTCAAGGTGCAAGTTCAGTATGAGTAAGAAAAAACTTATGTACTTTATGGAATGAGGCATATTTCGAAATTATTTATAACTTGTATATCGTCGATAACGAAGGTTTTACAACATACAGTGTTAGGGAAACAAATACTAATATTCGAGGGGTGATAGATAAAATCCATTATAATTGAAAGTTCCTCTGCAAGTCTTTCCTTACTCTAAAGCTTTATCCAGTAATTAGCTTTGTATTAAGAAAGCTGTTTTTCGAATAAATACAACATTTAAATGCCTGGAAGATAGGTATCAGCAGAAAGGTACAGTGCCCTTTACCTTCTGAAGACCTCCAATGAATCAGTCGATTTTAGTTTGTTTACCTGGAACGTTCAGTCGATTTTAGTTGGTTTACCTGGAACGTTAACAATTAACATACGTCCAAGATACTCTTTGAGCTTGTATTTTAAATGTGTACTCTGAGATGTGTTAAAAAGGATTTTTTTTTTTTTTTACTTTCATTGTTCTCTATTATTCGAACAAATATTTTGCACTTATTTTCCTAAAATTCTGTGTTATGCATCACTAAAAGTTGTTTCACAGAATAATTTTAATTGACACATGGAATTATTCGTATGAAGGGAGGAGGAAAGTAAATAGAAAGTATGTGACCTGAAAGACAAAGTCCTTAAATATCTCAGATATTAAAACTACTGGCTAAAAATCGATCCATTATAATGCAAACTTCGTATGAAAACATTTTCGAAGGTGATGTAATGAACATGGTTTTCGATATTTCGGACATCCATAAGAGTAATCATATACACATTGAGCTGATTCTACGTACAACAAGAAAATTAAGAAACAAGCTGAATGTTGCATTCCTTTTCCTGAAGTCAAATAATATTAAGAACAGTTTCAGTTTTTCACAGTGGTGTAAAATGTCTGTCTTCTTACCTTCACCTCGACAGCGAAGTGTCCACCTGATTCCACAGTTTCTCCGTCCTTCTGCCAGGTGATCCTAGGCTTGGGAGAACCAGTGAAAGGAATCTTGATAATAACATTTTCACCTTTGTCAAAGAATGCTGTGTCACGGAACCGAGGTGGTACATTCAGTCTTGGTGCAGCTGAAAACAAAAGCAAGCAAGTGTCATTCCACAAAATAAAAAAATTAACGAGAACAATAAAAATAGGGAATAACTGAGACATATTGTTGCGTATTTCAT
Organism: Periplaneta americana; assembly: GCF_040183065.1. Taxonomy (NCBI): domain Eukaryota; kingdom Metazoa; phylum Arthropoda; class Insecta; order Blattodea; family Blattidae; genus Periplaneta; species Periplaneta americana. Next base: position 50,737,961 of record NC_091126.1, read on the forward strand.
TCGAGGAAGTAGAAGAGAAAGACCGAGAAGAAAATACATCAAAGATATACTCAGTACAATGCAGTGCAACATTTCTAAAGAATTTAAAACAGAGGAAAGAGAAACATGGTTGAAAACGACACCGCAAATCCTTCAGAATTGATTAACTTATTTCAATTAAAAGATCGAAAAATAATTTGTAATTTAATAAAATTGAAAATAGTCACATATTTCTAGGTATTAAAGTATGGAATTTACTGCGACTACTGCACCTAGTGTATTAAAATATGAGAAATAAGTTATATTTACTGAATTTTTCGTTCATAAGAGTAACATACGATTAAATAAATAAAATAATAACCAAGTTAATAAGTACCGGTACTGTTAAAAGAAAGTTTCTTACAAATATTAATTTCTCTTTTTTCTTCTCCTCCTCTGTCTCTGTCTCTGTGTCTCTGTCTCTCTTTCTCTCTACCCCCTTTCTGCCATTCATTCTGGTCACAATGCCTTACTTTTATCATGTTTAATAATTAAGACGAAACCTATGAAAAACTGAAAAATAGTTTCTAATTAAAAAATACGAAGTATGTGAAATGGATAATGACATATATTTCTGTCAAAATCTTGCAAAATCAAAATTACATTTTACACAATAATTTTCTCAAGAAGTTAGAGACTATCTCCAATCTAACCTATACTGTACTCAGAAATCTTGAGATAGATAAACTCATGTTGTCAATAGTGTTTGTTTAGATGCAAGAATACAAAGTAATAGATTTCCGTATTAAAAATATAATTTGTAATATTTAGTATATTTTGAAATCATAACACTAAAATTTTGAGAAATAGTGCTGATGTTTTTTATTCATCCAGATCTTAATTTATTTTTCAAAATGTGAATATACACAAAAAAAATATATATATAATCATCCTAAAAACGTATCCTGAAATAAACTTAATGTCAGATGTGTTGGCACTCACTCATGATGATGAGTTCGGCACGTGTTGACTTGATGCCTCCCTTGTTCACGGCTCTGCAAACATACTCGTCAGCATCTTCTCCATACACGTCATTCACAATGAGCGAGTACACATCACCTTCTTTGAGCATGTGATACTTGGTACCGTGAATGACTTCACGGGCTCCCTTGTACCTAAAATATAACAATGAAACAAATGTTCAATGAGTGTAATTTAAAAGCTTTTCGAAGTGTAGCATTATGTAGAATCAATCATATTTTAAGCTTTAGGTAAACTCGTCTTGAGTTACTGAGAGATCACTAAGTGAACGACTGAGTGATCACTGAATTAGCAATTGAGTTAAGTTATCAATTTTCACATTGACGAGAATTGTATATAGGTTTGCTGTTTTCCTTTGGTTGGAGAATATAAATCCATGGCAATGGCCACCGAGGTTGTTTTGGGATAATGGTTGCGTTCAGCCAGGATAGCACTAAGGCAGCGTAAACATTGAATGCCTTGCTGACTGACAGTGCTTCGATTTCACTGTAATAGTGGTCGCCATTTTTCGTAGCAAAATTCTTTTTGCTGCACTTCTGCTGCTCACTCAGCAAAAGAACAAGGATATGGTTGTTTGTAAACACAACGGACATTTTGGAATCTGGTTAGTTCAGACCCTCACAGCTACTGTCACTCATTAAAAAATTAATAGTCGAGTTAATTAAATTATAAATAATTTATTGATAGATATTTTCATAAACTCAACTAACAGAAATGAACTATAGGAATGGACTAAATTTCAACCTGATAGAAAATATGCATCTTTATTGCACTTACCATGTAACGTTTGGTTTTGGATTTCCAGTAATTGTGCACTGAAATTGTGCATTGTGGTTCTGAATGGAATTGACATTGCGCAAAGGCTTCACAATTTCTGGAGGTGTTGCAGCTGTAATTTAAAACAAACATCACATTTAATATTTCGAAATAATTATGTCAATGGTAACTGACTATTGCAGAAGTTAATTTCATTGCTAGTTTCGTTGATTGAGAAAATCTTCAGGTAGCAAGAATGTATGATGAACAGTCTGGTAGATTTCCACCAGCACACTTTCACCTTGTCGGTCAGTGTGTACTTCCTCTTACCAATTATGAGGACAATTTATTGTTCCTAATGCTAAAGTATTCCCATGCCATGGTGTCGTGGTTTAAGGCATCCTGCCTAGGACTTGCATTACGGAAATACGCGCTGGTTCGAGTTCTTACGGGGCAAGAAATTTTCTCATGAAATTTCGGCCATTGTATGGGACCGGTGTCCATCTAGCATTGTGAGCTACAATAGGTAGTGAAATACGGTTGCGAAAGCCAGCTATAATCATCGTGCTAACCACATGATACCTCCATTCTGGTTGCATGATCGTACACCTCTACTTCGGCATGTGGACTTGAGACCAGCAGCCAGCTGGTCAGTCTGGGCCCTTCAAGGGCTGTGTGCCACGGATTATTATTATTATTATTATTATTATTATTATTATTATTATTATTATTATTATTAATGCTAAAAAAAGGCAAATTTTTACGTACTAATTTACTAAAAATAAGCATTCTTAAATTATTTATTCTCCAAAATTAACCAAAGAGATGTTGGTTAGAATTGCTTACCTCAGTTTTCCTAACATTTTTGGCATCTCATCACTCGATGCAATTCTCTTCAAGAAATGAAAGTAATATTTTCACAGATGCTTTTTTTTTTCCATTTTTTTCTCACATGTGAGAATTTGATTTGTACACACTGTATTTTAAATTCCTCCAAAGATAAAATTTGTGTATTTTTTATGGTATTATATTTATTTTAATAATTTCGTAGCTATACGTACATAATCATAATACATTACTGTTTACTGTGAAAGCAATGGAGTGATTTTCTAGGGGAATTGTGCAGATCTAGGCAATAAGCAACATCATCCAAAATTTTCTGGTGAGAACTCTATGCTGACATCTAGGTCTCTTCAACTCTTCCTGTCTCACGAAATTTATTCACTAATTTATGAATAGCTGTGCAACTTGAAACTTTTCACTACAGAATCTTTCTTGAAATCGTCAATCAAATTCCACATGCTGACCGTATTAGCACATATTAATCATATTAAACTCTCTATGAAATAGGATAACTTATAAAATGCATTTTATTCTTTGTGGTTACATAGCAATACAACATGTATGGGGGGAAAAAAGACGTGATATGGTGACCTTGATTCTAGCATAGCTGCTTGTACTAAAGCACTCGAGAACAAGACATATTCCACACAGTAGAAAACCACTCCACTGTTGATTCTGTATTATCTAAGGCAGTATAAATAAAAAAGTTAAATGGGATGTTGGAAAGTTTATAATACATTGAAATATAGAGAAATATATTGGCTTGTAATGATTGGGTAGTCATATTTGCTTAAAGAAGCATTAGTGTTATGCAATACCACTGTGCAAATACTGTTAGAATTAATTTCAAATTTATAATTTTTATTGTGTAGTTTAGGTCTCCGTTAAATGTTAATAATCGACATACTAACAAGACAAATAAAGTAATATGTATGCTAACATATCTGACTCATTAATATTCTATCTCCCTTTCCACAAACTTTCCTTTTTGTTGGCTATAGTTCCATAAATTTACAAGTTTCAAATTAATGTCAGAATTGATAAAATTGCCTTTAAAATTATATCTCAACAGCGATTGTTTTCCTGACATATTTTCCATAATATGTGTAGTTTGTATACTGGAGAAAAATATACTGTACCAGTATCTTGCATATTTTAAACCATGAAAGCACAATTAAGAATGAATTTCTATTTTATGACTTGGAAATGGTGGCACTATTAAACTACTCATTTAGATGGCTCCTCATAGAAATGCAAACTAAATGTAACAAAACATAAGATGTTTTTCTTTTCTCAGTTAAAACTTTTGAACATTCACAACTTTCAATGGAAGAGTATATACACAGTACGAAACAAAACCGAATGAAAATGTTGGTTGAGATATAGAATACTCACTTAGTGGATCCTTGATCTTGACTGATGTTGAGTTCGAGGATGGTTGACTCAAGCCTGCTTCATTTTGAGCGAAGACACGGAATTCATATTGACGACCTTCAATGAGATTTGAGATGTTGATCTGAGTGGCAAAACATATGGAGAGGTTAACTCTCTGCCAGGACTCGCTGCCAACCTCACGCTTGTCTATCCAGTAGCCCTGGATTCTTGATCCACCATCTGATTCTGGCTTATCCCATGACAGATTAACAAAGTCTTCACCCACTTCTGTGACTTTCGGAACTCCGGGTTGTGATGGAGGATCTGTCAATGATAAATGTTACATAAGGAAGAAATGTTTATGATATGAACTCTTATGTGAAACGTTTTGAAGTATTGGAATTCTTGTTCTTGATTTTTATCATATTTCCTCTTATGTCAATGAATTGTGGCATTGGAAACAAAAAGAATGGCATTATGTAAAATTATTGACTACGTTAAATTAGTCCTGCACTGTAGCTGCGTGACTGAGGCGTCATGTCTTGGAATGGTGATACAGGATGAGCAATGGTTTGAGTCCTCAAGGGAGAAAAAATTTCTCACGAAATCGCGACCAGTGCATGGGACCAGTGCCTGTCTAGCATTGTAATGTATTTCAGATGGTACAAAATTTTTCTTTTTACTTTCTTTTAAGTGTGTCTTATGAATTAGAGTTTAAGAAAATAAACTATGAAGGGAATATCATTCACAATATTAAAAGAACTAAACTGCTGCAAAGTGCTTAAAAAAACGGGAAAATTTGTGTTATCTTTGTGACACCAAATTCTTTTGTTGTCAGAATGAAGGACATGGATGAAAGAAGAGAACTACATTAATAAATATTATTGCTGAATACACGTAAAATATGTAGGCCTATTAATATCAATACAGTATTTAAGTATACAGAAACAATTTTTGTACTAATTCAAGCAGAATGTATGAAGTTGGTTAAATGTCAGACATTAGTTCACAAAATACTATATATCATAAATAATTACACGTTGGCCAAAATATCTCAAAATACTAAAGTCACACATTTACATAACTGAATAGAAATAAACCTGTTCACTTGTAAATAAGTATTAGGAATATAACAATGTCGAAACTCACCGAATGGTGGTTTTGCTTTGATGGGGTTAGTTCCTTCAAGTGGTGGTCCCATTCCATTGTCATTGACAGCCATCACTCGGAACAGGTATTCCTGTCCCTCTGTGAGACCCTGCACTGTGAAGGTGGTTTCCTTGCAGAAGCTGGATACTATGATCCAGTGTGTGAGACTAACATCTCGCCTCTCCACCACATAGTGGGTAATACGCAGACCACCATCATATTGAGGTGGTTTCCAGTTGAGTGTACAAGTGTGCTTTGTAATGTCGGACACCTCCAGAGGACCAATTGGAGCACCAGGAAGACCTATAAATAAATATATAATAATTACGTGTTTGTTATATTACTATAATTAGCAAAATTCCTGAGCTATCGTATACTTTGTGCTATGCAGCTACTGTGTACCTATTATGATCAGCATAAAAAATATATAATGGTTTAGAGAGACTTTTCATCCATCTCCATTCCAAACGATTTTTAATAGATATCCAATAATTTTATTGAATTTAACATTAAGCTGTTGTTCATGTTATTGCTGCTCTGTTTTTGCTGTAGTGTTGATGATGATGATGCCGATGACGATGATGTCAGTTAATATGGTGGTGAAAGTAGAGGTGATGGGGGTGGTGATGGTGGGGATGACGCAATGCCTATCAATTTATTTCTCTATTGTTTTTATGTGAAAATACGCTTTCGAGACACATTATTAATTTGGGAACATATGAAAAGTTTTATTTTACAAATGGCTGTTAATCACTGAGCACTTTTTCTTTTAGTTCAATGTTATTTGAAACTTTCCCAGTGTTCAACATGGTATGAATGTTTTGTTATTTCTTTCTTTGTATTGTATCACAGATGTAGAAACATCCTGTGTTTCAGAGCTACAAATGGCCCGTCATAACACAAAACAAGGGAATGGAAACTATGTGTTGCCTCCAATGTCAAGAGGACTGGAGAATAATTCTTGACAGTGGATCCAATGCACATGTTCACAGGTTCACCTTTCCTTACCTTTATTGATGATGGAACTAATACATAGCTCCAAAACAGTGAAAATTTGTATATCTATGACATGGTAAAAAAGGGAAAATTTCGTACCATTTTTTTCTTTCCTCAAAAATGTTCTCTTTATATTGCCAGATAAAATATTAAAATCTTGACATTAACAAAGCTGTCTAACAAGATTCTATAAATATAGCCAAATTTTGTCTAATTATTAATATATTTATATTTTGGCACTTCTCTCCCAGGGCCAATGAATGAGGTTGTTACTAAATACTTAAAGTGCCTTGTGATTCCTCGGCATAACTTTCTTTGTGCAATTCAGTTAACCGACTAGAATGCATTCTAAGGACAATATTTATCAGTCCTTAAAATAATTAGCTTCAAATGCAATCGTATAAATCATACTCTGATTAATACATTGAAGCTTTAAGAGGGTTTCAACATTAGCACCTACTTACTGAGATTCTGTCTTCGTGGAGTTAAACAATGTCTCTTTTGAATAAGTACCTCATACATTACACTATACTTAATTTTTAAATGATAACCAAGAGCATTTACAGATATTTTTGTTAAATATAATAGATTTTGGAACTCTAGGACATCTGTTACAATCAGTCTGAACCAGATATACAATTTGTTTTTGGCTGTAACTTACCAGTGATGTAGACTGTGAAAGATGCTGAAACATTGCCACTGTCGTTCTTCACATTCAGCGTGTAAGTTCCAGCATCATTCTTCGTGATGTCCTTGATAAATATAATAAGATATTCGTCGAATACTGTGTATTTAATGTGAGTGCTTTCCTCCACTTTCTTTCCATCTTTGGTTAATGTCACTTCCATAGGCTGATCACCAGAGTAATAGATCTTGATCTTTGTGTTATCTCCTTCTGGCAAGTACAGATCTCCTGGCATGCGATCAATTCTTGGTGGAGCTATAACAAAAATGATAATACAGGTATGCAATGAGATTGAGAAATGAAATGTTAACATTTTGTTAAATTATGCATAAGAACACAATCATCTTTTAGTAATCTACAGTTAAAATAAATGTTGTTCATTTCATTACAGAAGAGCAAATATATTTATTTTGAGGAAATATGACAGTCATGTTAAAATGTGTATTTCGTATTTATTTTACTTCTAAGACCACCAATTTTACAGTAATAATTTCAAACAATGTCCTGTAGAATAGTCTTTTTCTTATTATCTTGGGTTTTCTAATTTCTTCTCATTTAAATTTGTGTGTTATTTTAGATATTGTAAATTGATCAACAGAATAGATAAGATAAAACCTAGGGCATCCATGTCAAACCTCTCAATGGAAAATAAGTTCGGTTGAAAGAAGTTTCAAATATTTCCTTCATTTTTCGATATTTTAAGCTGTGGTATGACTATTTACGACAGCTGATTGTGAATTTTCAGAAAGTATAAGATGTTGATGATTAATATTTAAGATCTATGAATTATTTACCGGAAATTATGGGTATAAAATAATCAATGTCCCTTTTCCATAGAATCTTTCTTACTGTTGAGTGTCCCACCCTTTCACATTAACACAGACTAAACTTATGAATTCGTAACTAGAAATTACTTTTTAAAAGAGTATTTTCTGAAATCAATGAATTATCTGTATCTAATATTTACTTCCACGCTGACCATAGAGACCAAGTTGTTTACATAGTTACCATTAAATCCAAGTTTCCAGGCTTTGAGTTCGGCCAAGGCAATGCATTTTTAAGAATGACAAAAATACTTAGCATAATCCTTTGACAGTGGAGTAAGATGTGTCGTAGCTTTACGGCACTTATAAAACCCAGTTTCTAATTAAGAGAGCTCCAGTCAAAATTTACCCTCTTTTCTCCCATATACTTACTTACAAATGGCTTTTAGAGTACCCGGAGGTTCATTGTCACCCTCACATAAGCCCACTATCAGTCCCTGTCCTAAGCAAGATTAATCCAGTCCCTACCATCATATCCCACCTCTCTCAAATCCATTTTAATATTATCCTCTCATCTACGTCTCGTCCTCCCCAAAGGTCTTTTTCCCCACAGGTCTCCCAACTAACACTCTATACGCCTTTCTGGATTCACTCATATGTGCTACATGCCCTGCCAATCTCAAATGTCTGGATTTAATATTCCTAATAATGTTAGGTGAAGAATACAATGCGTGCAGTTCTGTGTTGTGTAACTTTCTCCATTCTCCTGTAACTTCATCTCTCTTAGCCCAAATATTTTCCTAAGCACTTTATTCTCGAACATCCTTAACCTCTGTTCCTCTTTCAAAGTGAAAGTTCATATATCAAAGATAAACCCTGATACTCAACATCATTCCCTATCATCCTATCATCGGAAATAATTTACTTCATCCTACAGACTCCCTCAATCTTAGAATATAATGCAAATTTGCCAGAGAACAGAAAGGTCTGAGTGATCATATTTGTAAGCAACAAACGAAATTATCATATTTACCTCCTATCTTAATACGGGCAGTTGTTGTGACAAAGCCCAGAGCATTGTTGGCCTCGCAGGTGTAGTCTCCATCATCTGCACCCCAAACCTCTGATACATGCAGTTTGAAGACGCCAGCCTTCTGTTCGGTGTAGAATCTGCCGCCCATAGTTATCTCCCTGCCATTCTTCAGCCACCGAGCAGTGGGAGCAGGGTTTCCCTTTGCCTCGCACTCCAATACAAGTGGTAGACCAAGTGGAATACATTGGTTGCTGAGTGGGCGAACGAATTCTGGTTTCTCGCCACCCTCAACCTCACAGATCTTGATGGGTGTTGTGCAAGAACTAGGTTCACTCTTTCCAGCAGCATTCACCGCAAAGATTCGGAATTCGTAATTCGCCTGTTCAACAAGGTTAAGGACAGTGTAACTGCAGTCTAGTACGTTATATTCATTGCATTTTATCCACGACGCCACACCAACTTCACGCTTCTCGATGATGTAGCCTGTGATGCGACTGCCACCGTCTGATGCAGGTGGTTCCCATTTGAGATCGACGTAACTCCTGCCAACCTTGACGATCGTCGGCGTTCCTGGTGGTGATGGAACAGTGAACTTGCCCTTGAGCTTGAATTTGGATGAGGGAGGTGATGGCTTGCTCCATCCAGCCGCGTTCTTTGCTCTTACTCTGAACTCGTATTCGCATCCAGACAAGAGACTATGCACAATGTATGTTGTGTCCTTCACAAGATAATCATTTGCCACACGCCACTGAGATTCTGCAACATCTCTGTAACAGAAGTGTTCCGTATTTATTATTCCAGTGCTCTTACTCGCGTAATATATTTATTTTCATTTCAATAGATATCACCAATGACCTACACTTTCCCTTCCAGGAGTATCACAGAGAAGCTGCCCTAGAATTTTACTATGGTGCATCAGGTGGATATGGATTTGTTATATAAAGGATGGTGACAATGACGACGATTATAGCTGATGAAAAAATGCTGGATTGATGACAGAGACATTGGCACTTCCTTTGTCTATATTAAGTTTCACTTTGAGTTAATAATTTTGATCTAATTTCTCTTGCATGGAAAGTCAACAATCTAGACATTCAAGTGATGATGCGCCCTCACGTAAATTATTTGAGTATAACTGACCATGGCTCTGTTTTAATGATATATGGTATGTCACGGGCTAATTTATACAAGTTATGATGGATTATTTAGTTACAGATAAGATTCATAAAATGTCTCACGAAAACATACTGATAGTATTTGTTTAAATGTTTCTTTAAAGATATAAAATTTCGTAGTTCCCTTTCCAGAACGTCCAGAAACTGCCATCATATACTAATTTTATCCACATACACTCATCAAGATGTTAATATTTCTATTTCAGACTTCCTCAATTGTAGCAGAAGCTTACTGGTACTCCAATTAAGGCAAAAATATCGTATATAGATGCACAATTACACATTTTACTTTCATCCCAGTATTGCAATTTGCCTCAACATACTTATCAAATAATGACGTTATTAGTACCTATATAAAATCAGTATCCATATTCACATATGTTTTAATTAACTTTTTTTCCCCCCATTTTTGTTACAAAAGTGAGCCCCGAAGACTAGCTCTGAAGGCTCTAATGGACTTATTGTGCCTTACTGCTCCTATAGTTGGAATGGTTTTTGAAGTCAGAAGAGCCACAATCTTGTAAATATTGCAATTCAGCTATATGGTACCATCTGTACATTCTGCCTGCACGTCTTAATGTTTCAATAGTGTCCCATGTCCCCGAAAGCATATTATATTTCCTCATACAGATGTCATCTTTACAGAAGTCACAATACTAGATCACACTGCACCATTTGGGATAATACTATTACAATTATGATAATGAATACTGAAATGTAGATGGTAGAATGATTGAGGAAAATGGGACAACCTGGAGAAAAATTCTCAGGAACTTTAGTTTTGTCATCACATATATAACAACTATTCAATCACCAGAAATCGATCCCAAATTAGTGGTCATCGTAAGCAGTGCTTTGCTGACTGAACTACCAAGGTGACTTTTCAATTGTCTTGGTGAATATGCCTATGGTCTATTGTTCTTCCACATTTAATATTTAAAAGCACAATATTGCACATTTCATTAGGATTATACTGAATAATTTTCAAGCACACAAGTAGGCCTACCACTGAGAAGTACATTTTGTTCTGAGGTTTTCCTGTCATGAGAGTTCAGACCATCTACACATGTACTGCCTTAAACAATGCGCCTTGTGAATAGGAACATGAAGATGAAAAGCAACTTTTTTATTTTTATTTTATTGGGTTATTTTACGACGCTGTATCAACATCTAGGTTATTTAGCATCTGAATGATATGATGGTGATAATGCCGGTGAAATGAGTCCGGGCTCCAGCACCAAAAGTTACCCAGCATTTGCTCGTATTGGGTTGAGAGAAAACCCCGGAAAAAACCTCAACCAGGTAATTTGCCCCGACTGGGATTCGAACCCGGGCCACCTGGTTTCGCACTCAGACGCGCTGACAGTTAATCCACAGGTGTGGACGAAAAGCAACTTAAGAAATAAAAAAAACTGTAGTAGATTGGAAACCATTTTGAAATCCCAAAGAAATGTGTAATGTATTTGTAACAATAATGTGAAACTATGATTTCAAATCATGATATTTTACGGTATGTAACATAATATATACAAATGAAATGCAAATGTCTTAATGGTACTATTAATAAAGAGAAAATATGTACCTGTAACAGAAAATGCAAGTCAAGACGTACCGGTACAGGTAAGCCTACATGTTTTATAACTTGCTTCTTTATCTGCATGTTCGCTTCGACACATTTTTATAAATTCATATGTAAAATAAATTAGAAATATTAAATACAATATTTTGTAGCAAAAATATTACCTGTACTCAATCTTGTAGCCTTGGATCCTGGAACCTCCGTCACTTCTTGGTCTGTCCCAAGTGAGAGTGATGTTGCTGCTATCCCAGTCACTGATGCGTGGTTGGCCTGGAGGATCTGGTACTGTGAATGCAAACTTGGCAGTAATTGGTTGATCTGTCTCCAATGGATCACTAACACCATACTGGTTCTCTGCTCGTATCCTGAAGCTGTATTTCTTGTTGGGCTCCAAACCAATTACATCATAATGGCAACTTCTTACGAAACTGCTCACCTTCATCCATAGCTGCAAAATTCATTACATTAAGAATGAGTCGAATTTGTTACAAAGTAAAAGAGTTGCCATGCTGTTTTATGTAAAAAAAAAATTTCAATATAATCATCGAGACATTGCAGAAATTTACTCTCATATATGTTGAGCTGAATTTATATCTTGCACTTATTCAGTTGAAATGTATAAAGAATAAAATAAAAAGGACTGCATTATATAATACGTAGTCGAGAATTTACAGTTACAAAGACTGATGTATGTCAGTCTTTTGGTTCTTATACACTTCTCAATATCTCGCTAGAGTTGTTATTTCAGTTATTTTTCTTGGACAAATTGGAGAACCTTCCTGCCTAAGTTAATCTTCCACTTATCAGGAGAATGGATTCTATATTCTAGAAAAAATATTTCGCAGTATTTTATTTCTGTTGGTAATTTGGCAGGTGGGATTTTCATTACGTAAGCTCAAAAATCGAAAAAGTTACCTGGACTTCTCACATAGGCCTACAATTAAGTATGAAAAATATTGATCTTCTGTTATGAAGAATGGGGCTAACTTGAAGTATTCCTTATCCACTCCTATCAGCAATATTATAAGTTAAAAATGAAGAACTCACTAGTCGTGTGGTTAGCATGGCAGAAGTCACTCTCAAATCAGTGGGTAGGTCATACTTCAAATTATTATTTACAAGAAGAATTTTTGTTTTATGAAAAGGCAAGAGTGATATATTTCATTCTAGTTTCAGAACATATAAGACGACACAGCACACAATATCTGTGAAATCTCCAATACCTTTGTGAGAAATCGAAATCATTTCCTTTAGGATTATATCAACATGTACCCTTCGGGAGTGGTAACGAAATTGATATGTTTGATATTATTCTTAAAGAATGTATATTAGGAACTGGTTGATGAAAATTTTACTTACTCCAGTGAAAGGATCCAATTTTTCCACAACATAGTTGGTAATTGGAGAGCCTCCATCATCAAGAGGTGGACGCCAGCTAAGTGAGCACGTTTCTGGAGTGATGTCAGATACGTCTAATGGTCCCTGTGGTGGCAATGGTTTGTCTGGAAAAATGAATAGAAGTACAAACATTTAGATATTTTATATTCATTTAAACATCTCATAAATATTGTAAAATTTGTCTTTCTCATGTAACATGCAGAAATAATACTTTTTAGTGGAAACAAGTTTCATTTTGTGGCTATGGCACATCTTATATTAGATAAAAGTTGATATGAGAGTCACTTCTTACTCCTCAATTTATTGTGGTTCTCAATGTAACAATTAAATTCTAAGAATACAATCTTATATATCGAACTTAAGATTTATAAATGCTCAACTAATTCAACAATTTAAGAGGACTTTGACAAGTGCATAAAACACTAATTTCACTGTTATACTTTATGCTACTGCTACTGAGATATAGACATAAATATTGTTTATTTGCTAGAAGAAATATACTACGAAGTGACGATTGTCTGCAGAATAAAGTCAAATTATAACAGTCAACAAACTATTTTTATTATAGCTAAGTTTCATGCAAAATTTGCTAGCACGATGAATCCAAAAATTGTAATAAAAATTCTCTGTTGTCTAGTTTAAAAGATATTTGCAAAATATTATTGCACTTATGAAAATGGTGCAGCATGAAAAATTGTTTGATTCCAAACACCATTACCATACTAATAAGAGAAGAAATGTGAACTGAATACAATGCTTTAAACTTCATTCCATGCGTAAAATTGACACACAGGACAAATCTCATGGAACATATATCTTCGAAATACTCATAAATGCTTGTCTATAAAAGATTTTCACTTTTAATTCAGTTTTGTGTACCTCTTAAGAAATCTCTTATCATTCCGGTATCTCAGTCAGAAAAATGGTTTCCAAATTATAATACGTATTTGTACTCTAAAATATATTGGGGTTTATAATTAAGAATACTCAGCTTTCAAGACAGATAAAATGCACTGATGAAAGGTGTAGTATACTGTTATACTGTAGCAGTATTTTATTTAATGATGCTTTCAACTGCAGAGTTTATTCTGCGCCGAAATTCATTGCGGGTAAGTCGACAAATATTGTCATGATTCCTCTATCAGGAACAGGTTCTTTTATATGCTGCACATCTACGACACAAGTCTACCAGCTTTGCTTCCTTTTTAAATTGCATTACCCTTTAATAATCCATCACCATGGCTTGAATCCATGAATCTCATACAACGGTAAGCATTATATTTCCTGGATCATCAATCATGTACATGAAAGTAAGCTTTAAATTTTTTACAGAATTATAAGTACCGGTAGTGTATTAAATTGCATGTAATTTTAAATGTACGTAATTTATTTCTAACTCTTTAAAAGTTTTCCGAGAAATTATTGTATGGTTTGACTTTTATTTCCTAAATGTAACTAGTAATGTCTTAAAAATTAGAAAAATATACACTGGATTCTTTGAGCAAATGCTGGGTAACTTTCGGTGCTGAACCCTGGACTCATTTCACTGGCATTATCACATTCATCTCATTCAGACGCTAAATAACCTGAGATGTTGATACAGCGTCGTGAAATAACCTACATAAATAAAAATAAATACACTGGATTCTTACCAACAACAAGAACTTTGCATGAGGCGGTGTCAGAGCCCTCTGTGTTGACAAGCTGAATGGTGTAGTTGCCGAGATCAGATCGCTTGGCACACTTGTTGATGAAGACGGTAGATGTAGTGCTTGTTTCGAATTTAATTCTGTCTCCAGGAATGACCTCTTCCCCATTGATTGTCCATGTTGGCTTGGGTTTGGGGTTTCCAATGAATGGTACAGTAATAGTGAACTCCTCTCCTGCTATCACAGTCATGTCACGAATGCTCAGATCACTTGTTATCTTGGGTGCACCTGAAACACAAAGAATTTTCACTTCAAGCATCAGCATTAAGGTGTGTAATATGCAGACCTACAAAAATATTATAAATTGAAAAGTAAATAACACTCTATTGGGAATCCCAATGGCAAGCAACACTTTGTCAAGAGACAGAACATCAGACTGCCACTACTACTAATACTAATCATGAGTAATCACCACCACTGTTACTACTACATAGTCATTAAAATATATAGCTTCCGCAAATACGTCTTGGGGAATGACAATGCTCTGGCCCATTGCCACATGGGTTCTTCCCTACTCTACCTCACTTGAGTTTTTTTTCCATTTCTTTATTTCTCTGTTTATTCTTTTCTTTCTTTATTGCTCTATTTCTCCTTTTCTCTTCATTTTTCCTTCTTTATCCATTTCTTGATATCTCATTTTTTTCTTTTTTAGTGTTTCTTTCTCTATTTCTTATTTTATTTTTCATTTTCCTTTCTTTCTCCATTTTTTGATTTCACTATTTCTCCTTTTCTTCTCCGGTGCTTCTTTTCTTTCTTCATTTCCTGATTTTTATATTTCTTATTTTCTTTTTTCATTTCTCCTTTTTTTTCTCCATTTCACGATTGCTCACTTTCTTTTCTTTTTCATTTTCCCGTCTTTCTCTATTTCTTGATTCACTATTTTTTCTTTTCTTTCTTCATTTCCTGATTGCTCTATTGCTTATTTCCTTTTTCCATTTCTCCTTCCTCCATTTCTTGATTGCTCTATTTCTTCCCTTCTTTCTACATTTCCTGATTTCTCTATTTCTTTCTTCTCTTCTTTTTGGTGCTTCTCTTCTTCCACCATTTGATTTCCCTATTTATTCTTTTCTTATTTGATATTTCCTTTCTTTCTTTATTTCTTAACTGCTCTATTGATTTCCACATTTCCTGATTTATCTATTTATTCATTTATTATTTCATTTTTCCTTTCATCCTACATTTCTTGATTTATTTATTTCTTCTTTTGTTTTTTTCACTTTTCCTTTCCTTATCTATTCCTTTTTCTTGTGAGGTTAGTGTGAAAGACAGTGTTAAGCACGAATCCACACACATTAGAGGTACTCCAGGCTAATACTGAACAGAATTTCAGTTGATGAGCTTAGACAAGTGAGTAACAACATATTCTCATGATATCAAGCTTGTATACGAGCTGAAAAGGTAGGTTTCATAATCCATTTTTACTTCCGCCATTGTAAACAGCATTTCACCAGCTGATGTCTGACCTGTCACTCTGGAGCCAAATCCTGTGCTACAGCAGCCATATATATTAAGAACCCTGTATTACCACTACCACTGTCATCACCATACTACCATCACTACTTACACGACTATTATTACTGTGTAATAACGTACAGTACTAAAAATTTGAAAACAGTACCGGTACTCCTATACTGAGATATACTGAAAATAAAGAACCAAAAGTTCTATATTTTAGAAGGTAGTGAAATGAAATAAAATGAGTGCAATATTTAAAAATGAAACAGAAATTCAAGAAGTTTGATAAGTATGTCATTACTCATATGTGTCTGTCTGTCAACATTATTTTATAAAATTTTAAGAGTATAATAATTTTCTGAACCTGTATTAATTTGTTAATACTATAGAATCCATTATATTTTCAATGGCAGTATGAGATGTAAATTGCATGTAAGCTTCAAAAAGTAGCGTATTATTAAAACTACTAGCTGTACCCGTGAGCTCCGCTGCACCCGTTAGAAATAAAAATAAAATAATTACATAATTAAAATAGGACATTTGATCCAGGGAACATTCGTGTTTGATAGAAAGATAATTGCTTATTATGTTACTTAATTTAAATTGTATTAAAAATAAAAATGAGATCATTTTGATTTAGAGACCATTCATTTGGTCATAAAAATTATTTTAGGAAAATTCAGGAAACGAATGCCTATCAAGTTTTCTGTGCATAAGAAGCTATTTTTAATCTTACCTGTCCTCGATTCACTCAGAAGTTACTGCAATAACATTATAGAGAGAAACTACACTTTTCAATGGTGAATTAATAATTAATTATACAAATCGGTTAATTTAGCTTCCGATATTACTTCATACAAACACAGAAATATTCTTGTAGGTTATGTTTCATAGCTTTCGATTGTTGTTGTCAAGGGCCCCTTATAGACGAAGTCATTTGTTTTTTATTTCATTACACCGCCTTAGATGGCGTTGTTATTGTAATTTTGAAACTCATTTATCTCATTAAGGATCAGTCCTATCAAAATTTTGCATGGGATAAAACTTATCGGAAATTATTTTTAAAGAAACTTTTGTTATGTAATATTTTTCATGAAAAATAATAATAAGGGAAATATTTCAGTTTATTTAATTCAAGCCCCCTTATAACCCCCCTTTTAAATAAAATATTTTGAATGCCATATAGCCTAAATTCTAAGTTACAACGAACTTAATTTATATTCCAATTTTCATATAAATCGGTTCAGTCATTGTCACGTGAAAAGGTAACAAACAGACAGACAGACAGACAGACAGACATACAAACAACAATTTCAAAAATGCGATTTTCGGTTTCAGGGCGGTTAATTATATATGTTAGGACCAATTATTTTTGGAAAATCGAAAATTACCAGAAAAATTTCGGCTACAGATTTATTATTGGTATAGATGATGCTTATCAAATATCGTTCTCGTAAAAATTGTGTTTAGAGACAATTCAACTTACATGGTGGTGGTCTGCAGACAATTGCGTCTGATGACGAACTCCATGGACCCTGGCCGGCTGCATTAATGGCTGCTACTCTGAATTCATACTCGTGATTCTCAATCAGATTTGGAACTCTGTAAATACAATAAATTAGTATGTAGAAAATAAAAACTAAACTGTGAAATGTAAGAATTTCAGTAATTAATACTTGTATTTTTGTTGTGAAATTCTATTTTAAGACGTGGTTTCAAGCTGCACTTCCAAGTGCTTAGCTTTTTAATGACCTGATACTATTGATGATCCTCCAACAGTACAAGACTGCAAATTCTATAGTTCCCAACGCTGCTCTGAAGAAGCTTGCTCTTCATTTATGGTACTTCAATGAAGAGCCAGCTGTCTTTAATTTCTTTGACAAAAAATAAGTATCAACAGACATAAAAGCCAAAATTGATTTAACTTAAGCTCTTCAAAATTATGGCAATGAGGACCACTCAAAGGGAGTAACTGTCGGACTGGATAGCATCTTGGAGAAAAATTTGGACAATTTTGTGTCAGTCAACACTTTCAGGCTTTTCGACATACATAGTCTTGACTCGAAATTCACACAATTGAATCCTGAACTCTGGGATTCTAATGTTGTCATAAAAAAGTGCACCAGGTCTATCAATTGCATTATCGATATGGCAGTTTCCCATGATTAAGAAACTGAGCGAAGTAGTTCTAATAATAAAACAAAAAATGAAGTGACTGGTAAATTCGAGAAAGGAGAATCGGCTAGTAAACTGACAGCAGGTTCTAGACTAGTGGTAAGAATTATTTGTGATACCAAGAAATGAAATACAAAAATAGAGGTGTTTGTACTGAACTGTAATAGTAATGGTGGCCCTTCAAAACATAAATGTTTAAAGAAGTCAAATTATAAAGAGTTAGATGTAGGCCTTTCATGGAACTTCAATGAAAGAGGACAGCAGTTATTGTTGATGATGTAATGAGATCCGAGAAAGTCATTTCCTCGACGTATTGGAATTAGAGTTAGATTTTAACATTCTCCCATGGATTATCTGTGTTTATTTGGAAAGCGGTTAACTCCATTTCATTAATTCAGATAAATAATAATCGATAGTTTATTGTGTATAGACAAAACAATTAAATTATTTCAGTAAGCATAATATTACAATGAAATAAAGAAGCTCTAAGCAATATGAATTATACGCATCTATAGCTCATAAAAAATATCTGAGTAAATCAGAAGCATTCACAACCTGAATTTGAGATAATGACATGCAGTTTTGTAGGTAATTTTAAAACTGTATCAGTAAGTTTATATCTCAATAAATATTCTAGATGTTTGTATCATACTGACTGTTTCCAGTCATCCATCAGCAGATTAAGACTTACTTATATGTGAGCTCAACAACATGGACATGTGTCGCCTTTGTCCACTTGTCTTCACCAATCATCTTCTTCTCAATAACATATCCCGTAACGGGGGAACCACCATCATGGCGTGGCTTAGTCCAGGAGATAGTGATAGAATCTTCTGTAGTCTCAACACCTCGTGGCACACCAGGAGGTCCAGGTGGATCTAATTGAGTAAGGGAAGAAAATTGTTTCAGGATACCAACATAAATACCAGTATATATAGAAACACTTACATAAAAATTACACAAACCAAATTTTGGAACGAGCAACTTCTCAACCAAAGCTTATGTGTCGAAATTAGTGAAATATAGTATAGACAAAAGAGAAAAGGAATAGTTTGTCTCGGAAAATATTGCATAACATATGAAGGGTGTGGTAATACCACTTACATTTGAGCTTCTAACCAGAACCTAAAAGTGAATATTGTGTATATTCTATTTTTACTTTCTCATTATGCAAATTATAAAGAGTAAATATTCTGTCGCTGAAAAAATCGATTTCGAAATTTTCGCGAAAATACACGTTTTCAGTATCCCTGGACATTGAGAAAGTGGTTTTGTTTTGGACATGCCATCTGTCTGTTTTGTACAACAATGTCTCCAAACTACTGGTCAGATTTTGTTGGCATTCAGTGTCTAATGAGTAAATTTTTCTAGGAATGATGGACAAGAAATATAATAATTTTTTAAAAAGATTTAGAGATTATTCTTTTAAATAAAAACACACAGTCTCTCTCAAATTCAAGAATTTTCAGAAAATTTTGGTCATTTTTTGTATTATTCAAAATAAACTGAGAAGTGAAATGTGTGAGTTAATATCTACTGAAAAAAAAAACAGAAAGAAATGACTCATTATATAAAGAATTATTTATAATTTTCGTTGCGAGAATTATTGCTCTATTGAAAGATATAAAATGGAAAGAAAGACATTTCTTTAAAACTTCATAATAAAATTCTAATATATTTTTAACTGTCGATTTTCGTAAATACAATTTCTTTTCCGAACGATTACAATATCTGTACAGATACAGTATTCTATCTAAATCTGTGAAAATTAATTACATGTCTCTACTTAAACTATACAATGTATAAAATGAAGTCAAGTTTCTTGCAAATGGGATTGTAATGAACGCATTTCATATTCAACCAAAGAAAAAAAAAAAAAAAAGAAAGGGCAAGTTCTTGTTTGGGCGTGTATGTTATTAACTAATGCTGAGTTTTTGGCAATAAAGCCATTAACTTCCTTACTTTCCAATATAGGAGAGTGCTGTAGCAAATAGAAAAACGGTTTTAATGTAGACACCATATTTTTATGTTATGGCGGTTATATCAACTACACGCAACCCCCAAACTGTTTGGAGGATCCACTTGCCATTGGTTAGTGGGCTCATCTGACATAGCCAGGAGGATCATCAAGACAACTCCACCAACTATGTCTCCTTTTCATCACTAAGGAGACATATGTTTGTGTATGTATTGACTTACTTAATTTATGCTGGCCTCACGTCCACATGTCTAAGCAGAGTCAACCAGATTTTTTTTTTGTTTTTTTTTTTTCACATTCAGCAATTTATTGATAAAGTTCCAAAACAAATATGTTTTCTGCCTTTTCGTATTTTAGTGTAAATTCAAATAACGATGCACAAATATTGTTTATGTCCAGCTGTCAAAACAATTGGGCACAGAGACATTAGTGTAGGTTTAAGGAAGTCAGAGGTTGTGGAAAAGTGCATGTTATTCACTTAAAAAGGATTTTGGTGTTCTGTGTTTCTTGTAGAAATTTGCATTGTATTGACCAAGACGCTTGATGAATGGATTTTCACTTGAATTTGCACTGTTATAAAACTTCTTAACTTGTTCACGTAATGAGTCTTTCAGAAATGTCATGTCCAAATCAAAGTGTATTTGTGCATTTGTTGTGTACCAGTCTGAATTATGTATTATTCGGAGCACTTTATTTTGAACAATTTGAAGAGGTTGAAACACTGTTTTTGGAATATAACACCAAGCCGGGGCAACGTAAGTTAGAATTGGTAAAATCAGAATTTTGTATAGCATAACTTTTCTTCTTAGACTGAGGACAGGAGATTTGAACAGGGGGTAAAGATGAGATATTCTAAGAGAGCTCTTAGTTGTTACAGATTTTATGTGCTTGTGCCATAACAATTTGTTATCAAGAGTAATACCAAGATATTTTACATGGTCACTGTATTGAATTTCTTGATTGCATATTTTTATTTTGTCACGAGGTCTTTTTAAACACTTGGAGAAAATTATTGACTGACATTTTTCAGGATTTAAAGAAATACGCCATTCTTTAAGCCATTCTTCTAATAGAAGTACATGGTTTTGAACTGCGGAGACAGCATATTGAGGACTGAATTTAACACTATATATAACTGTGTCATCAGCATACAGAAGTGTTTTAGTTTTGAGAGTAGTAGGAATGTCAGAAGTGTAGAGACAGTACAATATAGGACCAAGTACAGAGCCTTGTGGAACTCCAGCTTCTGCTATATAAGTGGAAGATAGTTGGCCATCTATGAGGACTTGAAAAGATCTCTTTTCTAAGTAGCTAGCTAGAAGGTGAGTTAATGAGCGAGGCAGAAATTTATTAAGTTTATACAGCAGACCTAAATGCCAAACTTTATCAAATGCCTTAGAAACGTCCAAAAAGATGGCTGCTGTGTAGAATTTGTTGTTAAAGCCTTTGGTTATGTCTTCTACGAGAGAGACTACATTATGAGTTACTGATCTTCCTTTTTGAAAAGCTGTTTGCCAAGGAGGAATAATGGTGTCTGTATAAGGCAACATTCGTTTGAGGATGATCCGTTCTAATAATTTTCCATGTGTATTCAAAAGACATATTGGTCTTCTATTTTGACAATACATAGAGTTCTTGTTCTGTTTAGGAATTGTAATGATTTGTGAATGTTTCCAAGATGAGGGAAAATATTGAGTTTTCAATGCTGAGTTGAACAACTTAGTAATATGGCATATAGCTTTCTTTGGTAGATTTTTTAGAGCTAAGTTACTAATTTTGTCTGGTCCAGGAGATTTTGAAGATTTTAAAGTCTTAATAATTTTTTTAACTTCTGAAGGGGTTGTATGAGGAATAGTACTTGCATCATGAACTTTTAAATCTCTATTAATATTGTCAATCATGTCTTGATTTGAGATCATATAGTTCGGATCAGCAGTTGGTTCACTAAAATGATCCTTTAGATATTCAGAAATTGCTTCAGCTTTATCTTGTGGATTGTATTTGATGCCATTTGTAGTATGTATGGGTTGCTGTTTATTGATGTTGGTAGATGAAGTAAGTCTTTTTGTTATTTTCCAGATAGTATTTGAAGATGCAGCATCCTTGACATCGGCTTCAAATTTATCTATTTTCAGTTCAAAAGCTCTTCTGTGTAATTTGTTTTTTAAATTGTTATAGATATTTTTGTCAGTTTCATTTCGAGTTTTTTGCCACTTTTTCCTAGCTAAGCGTTTCTGTTTGCAAAGAGTTTGAATTTCTAGGTTCTTAGCTGTGTCTGGGTTCTTATTGTATGCATTTTTTGCGATTTTGATAGCACTGCTAATTGTGGAGGTGTAGATTTGTACAGCTTTATCTAAGTCCTCTCTTGATTTAATGATTATATTGCCTGGCACGGAAGAGTTTACGAGTTCCCTGAAGAATTTCCAATTGACTGTTTTTCTTTTGTCATTTTTTAATATAGAAGAAGCTGGAATGTGATCTAGAACTAGAATGACTGGGTTGTGGTTTGAAGACAGAGCAGACAGAGGTGTAATAGTAGTATTGACAAGGGCAATGTCTAATACATCCGGCATATGCAGATTATTGTATGGAAAGTGAGTTGACTGTGAAGGAGCTATTATGTTATATTTATGTAGGGAAGCGTGTGCTTCAAGTTGTTTTCCTCTCGGAGTAATAATTCTTGAGTTCCATTTTGGGTTTTTACAATTGAAATCACCAGCATGAATGTAGTTTTTTGACATTTCATGAAGCAAATCTAGATCATTGTCTAGAAGTTTCAGATTTGGAGAGTAATAGATAGCTCCTAATTGCAAGTTTGAGTTGTTTATTGGAATTTCTATGAATGTAGCTTCAAGATTTGTAAAGTTAGGTGTAGATATATGTCGGTGATATAAAGTTGATTTAACAGCTATAGCAGTGCCACCATAATGTCCTCGAGGTCCATCTGTGCGATATATTGTATAATTTCGGATTGTGAAACGTTGGTTGGCTGTTAGATGCGTCTCATTAATTAAAAATATGTCTATGTCAAACTCTTCAAGGAAATCAGTTAGAATATCATAATCTCTTCTTACGCCATCGGCATTCCAATAGGCTAGTTTCAGAGGTTTATTCACTGCCGTTTCCAAGATCAAGGATATCTATAAGACCTTCAATTAATATTCCGATTTTTGTCAAAGTATTATTTTCTGATTTGATTTTTGACATTATACTTTTAAACTTCTGGATATAATTCCTAATATTTTTTGTAAAATTCCAGATGTCTTGTAAGTCTTCTATTGTAGATGAATTGTCCCTTTGTTTGTTAAGCGTATCCTGATTGTGATTTCTGTAGGGAGTTGGATTCCTATTTGGAAGACGTGGGAAATCTTGGTCTCTAAGAGGAAAATTATTAATGCTCTGTTCTCTTTTGTTTTGTATTCCCTTAGTATATTTTAGGAATTTTGGACAGTTCTTGAAATTAGCTGTATGTTGAGCATTGCTATTTGCGCATTTGGGTATTGCTTCAGAGACTGCATCACAATTATATGTAAAATGTGCATTACCGCATTTCACACATTTTGGTTGGACAAAACAGGTGACAGCTTTGTGTCCAAAACCTTGGCACCTGAAACATTGGATTGGGCCTTGTAAACTTTTATAATCTTCTATGTTTAGTTTCAGATTAAAAAGCCCTGTTAGAGTATGGATGTCAGGGGTTCCTGGAGTTTGATATGTAGTGATAATCCATACTGGTATAGGTAGGGACACTAATTCTCCAGAAATGTCATCTATTATCTTTTTCTTCATTTGTTTGACACTTTGGACCGAAAATTTTTTCAAAACAAGTTCATTTTGAATTGTATCACTTGATGTTTCTACAGGTAGACCTTTCATAACTACTTTATGAACTTTAACTTGTCCATTAGGGAAGGTGTAGAATTCATAACTGTTAGCTTTCAAGTAATTACCTATGTCATTATAATCGTCATTATTAGCAGCAAAGATTTTTAAGCCCTGTGGGCAATATTGTGCATTGATTTCTTCGCGTAGAAATTGTTTTAGTTGTTTTGCGAAATCAAAATAATTCACTTTGGCCAATAAAATGATTGGTGGTTTCTTAGGTTTGGGTTGAGAAATTGTGTTTTTTGAAACTGCACATATTGCGGGATTAATATTTGATGGAGTTGTAGATGTGCCGACGCAGGGTGTAGTGTTACTGATGGTATTATAACAGTCTGTGGGCGTGGCAGTAGTTAGTATTTGAAATTTGTTGTGAGTTTGGATAGGTTTAGGATTCTTCATTGATGTTGCTATTTGTTTAGCAGCCTTTGTTTTTAATGTTTTCTTAGCTGGTGTGTATTCATCTGTTGATTTTCTGATTTTCATTTGTTTGGTTGTTGAGTCATTGGAAAGAATAGATGTGTTCAAAACAAAATTATCATTATTAGTATTAGGCTGATTACTAATCTCCATATTTTCTGAATCGCAGTTTATTAATGCTATGTCACATAATGTGTTGAGATTATCATTCATTTCACAAGTGTCCAAGCTAGTAGATCTAGGATCTTGCATAGCTATCGCACAAACACAAGTTCTATAAGAGAAAGAATTAAGAAAGAAGGAAAATACTTATGTAAAAACTCAGAAACTATGAACACTAATTCACAGGAAAGAATATGCTTCACTTTAGAACACAGAACAAACAATCACTTCTAATTCATCAATCATCATTAATCAATCTAATTCAGAAATAACAGTCACTTTATCTAGTCTAGACAAAATAAGCATTTTGAGTCAACCAGAGTGGAGGTATCGAGTGGTTAGTACAATGATCCTCCGACCGTTATAGCTGGCTTTCTTAACCAGATTTTGCTACCTATCGTAGCTCCCCAAATGTATCACGATGCTGCCACCTTTGTGATGCTCATTTTATTTAAACACTAAATACAATTAAGCTTCAAATTCTATCTTGTCATAAATATATAATGGTTAATGATGCAACAACAACAACAACAAATTAATATATAATTTAAAACAGAAGATACAGAAATTAGATTTATGGAAATGATACAAATTTTTAAACTGTTCTCCTATAAACCTGATACTGATGATTTCCAAATCTAGAAGATTGAGATGGCTTGGTCATATATGCAGAAAGGATGGCAGTGATCCATGTAAAAAATTAACCCTTACTGGACCATATGGCACTAAAAGAGTGGGGCGACCTCTATTAAGATGGTTAGATGAGGTGGAGAAGTATATCAGAAAAGCGGGAGTCAGAAGATGGAACACTAAGGCAATGGAGAGAAAAACCTGAAAAAGCATCGTTATGATTGTCAAGGCTGGAATCAGACTGTACAACCAGAAGAAGAAGAAGAAGAAGAAGAAGAAGAAGAAGAAGAAGAAGAAGAAACATTCCTTTATATTATCTGTGTCTAACCATTATTCTGAGTGTCAGGTCTTTCTCAGCTGTAAAAGGCAGTCGAAGCATGGTGTAGACCACACCACACCATTCTAGTGTCAAGATAAAGAAAGCATAGAGCTCTATCTCCAGTCCCCCATCCCCCAACCGTCTTCAAGGCATATATGGTGGATAACTTTACTTTTTAACTATTATGCTACATCACACCCTCCACTGCAATAGTTTGAAACTAAAGACTATACATTTTTCATATCAGTTTATAAATATAAATTAAATGAGTCAGACTCTTGCACGTCATATTCTAACTTATGCTGCAGGGTGTACACAGATTGAATGTGTGTGTAAAATATTGGAGAGAATTCCATATTTAGAGCACATCGAAAGAAAGTACTTAAATGTCAATATATTATTTGTCATTATTATTAATTAGGAACTGTAACCATGTTTCAATTAATTAGGAAAGTGAAATAATTGTAATTTATTTTGTTTTCACAAAAACAATCAAATTCTTTGATATTTTTTAAAGTCAGAATAGACCAGAAAGTGTAATAATATCAATAATACACACCAAATGGATGTCTTGCTTTAACAGGATCTGCAATGACTGCAGGCTCGGATGTGCCATACTGATTTTCAGCCATCACACGGAACTCATATTCTCGACCAATCACCAAGTTTCGGATGCGGCAGAATGGAGTAGTTACATAGCTGCTCACCTGTAGAATATTAATTCCTTTGTAAAACTACATTCACTGGTTTAATTTTTGTTGTATTGTTTCCACCTCGAGGAAGAAAATAAATATTGGAGCATCACATGTACAAGAATATGAAAGAACTTCTCTGTTGAATGTAATTTACAATTTTATTATAATTGGAAATAAGAATTTTGTAGTTTTTAATACACTTTATGATGCAAAATAAAATCGTACCTTCTGCCATGTTGTAGATCGTGGTTCCTTCTTTTCCACAACATAATTTGTAATATCTGCACCTCCGTTGTCTTTTGGTGGGTTCCAGAAGAGAGTGAGAGCATCTCCAGCAAACTCATCTGCTCTCAAGTTCTCAGGCGGACTTGGGCGATCCAATACTCGCACATTGATGGTGGCAGTGTCAAAGCCTGACTGATTCTTCAGCTGTAGACGATACTGGCCTGTGTCGGATCTCTTGGAATTCTTCACTACAATACTGGCATAGTCATCAGCCAACTGTGAATAGATGGAAAGCAGCAAATGGTAATTTATATGCATTTCTGCTTAGCAGAACAGATAAGTAAAACCTCAAAGTAACTCAGTTCTTGTTCAGAAAGTTATTAATTTTCTGATCATATATAATGGAATGTTAAGCCATTATTCTGACAACAGTTTTTAAGTTGGTCAAGAACAGATTGACTTGTAATAGTCTAATGTACAGGCAGGTAAGAAAAATCTTTGTACCACTGATGTAAGACCCGTGATTTGTTGCTATCATTAAATTTCATGATTTAACCTTCAATAAAATGATATGAACATTGAGACAAATGATCACAATTTTAGATAAATAAAAACAAATATTTCGGTTCTAATTAGTTACCATTTTGAAGAAAAAGAGCCATTAATGTTGTAAGACAAATTATTGTGCAACAATAAATAATTACTACGTTTTTAACAAATGTTAGCTCACCTGCTGGTGCACCCTGCTGTCAGATTCATCCAAAAGAGTATCGTTGTTGAACCACGTAAGTGTGGGTTTTGGGAATGCAACATATGGAACATGAATAGAGAAATCTTCTCCTGCACGAACTGTGATATCACGGACGCCTCCGAGATCCATACACGGCTTGTTGGGTTGTTCTTCAATAAGAATGCTGCTGCTGGGTCTACTAGGATCTGAAGGACCCACATCATTCACTGCTATCACTCGGAACTGATATTCATCACCTTCTTTGAGGTTGGGCACCTGTCAACAGAAGCAACATTTGTAAGAATATCTTATGAGTTGCTCTGCTTAAGTAATATTAAATGAAAAGTTATGATAACGACAGGCAGCTGTACTAAAATATAACAAGTGTTGATTAGTAACCAATTACATTTAGCATCCACGTAATGGGTCTATCATGTAGGATACACAGAGAAATGCAACACTGCCTTACTACTAATTACATTTTAGTTGATCTGAATGAAGGAGCGGAGAGCAAAGGTGAATTGTTCAATGGTTGAGTTGTTTGGATTTTTTCATTGCTAATTTTCAAAAATTGTAACACAACATTTCAAACATTGGCTCTCTCTTCATCGTCAGGTGAAAATCTACTGTGGGGATCGTTACAAACAGCTAGTCTGTCTGACTGGATTCAGTAGGTTCAGATCCCCACAATAGGTTTTTCACCTGACGACGAAGAGAGCGCCAATCTTCGAAACGGTGTGTTACAATTTTTTAAAATTAGCAATGGAAAAAGTCCAAACAACTCAACCATTGTACATTTTAGTTATCCTTAGAGTGAGAATATTTGTTAATTGGGGTATGCGATAGTGTAGCGGTTAAAACAATGCTGCAAAGTCATAAGATCAGGGGTTTGATTTCCAATGGAGTCACGGCCGAGCTATGGCCCTGGGGTTTACTCAGCCTCAAACAGAAATGAGTAGCCTACCAGTGAGATTTTGCTGTGGTAAAGTTGTCGGGCATGTATAACTGACATTCCTAACTGTCATTAATGCCGACTGTAAAATTGGTAAGTTAAACCGATGAATGGATTAATAAATAGATTATAGGCGGAAGGAGAAACAAATAAAAATCCACATAATAGCTCATTTCACTATCTCCAGAGTAGAATTTTGACGTGGAATAGCTAGTAAATTTTGCCTGGGGCTCTCTCATTTCGAGAAAGGTTTCTTTTGCATGACGTAAATCTACAAGGGACTCACATTTATTTTTTTCCACAGACACTTATTGTCCTTAAAATATAATTTATTGTTCTCTGCTGGTACTGAATACACAAATCTTGGTGTCTTTGGTGAAAGACAAGATGTGAGAATGTTCATCGGTTTCATAAGATTGTAACTTAATATAATAATAAAAAAAACTAAAATTATGTTCTGCAATTTTAGTAATTGAATGGCCCTGTTGAAGTCATTTTTATTACTTTAACTGCTACACAAGATAACATTTCAAAATTCTTAAAAATTTCCAGATGTTAGTACTGCGATAAAATTTATGAGTAAATCTCTAACTTGTCATCGAAGAAAGTATTCATTCAATATACATGACAAAGGTAAAGACGATAGAGAAGAAGACAGGTAGACAGAGATAAAAAGAGCTAATTTCTAGACATTAATCTAGCTGATTACTTAAGAAGAGGGCAGGAACTACAATCTGATTTTGATTTTATTCCTCAATGTTAAAGAAACTGAATAATTTCTACACACATTTGAAACATATCTTCAAAATACATCATTTCCAAAGTGTAATGAATAATTTTAATACCAGTAATCCATAAACAATCCGTCATTACTTCTCAATAACTCTGCTAAGAAGTTAAATGGGGAGTGTTCTCGTAGGAAACATGAGGAAATCGTTAGTGGAAGGACATATGAAAGACGGAATCCATTACATTAGGTAATAATATAAGTAATCTCTGGTAAATTTTGACTTGCTCTCTCATTCAGAAACAATGCTTTCATATATCATAAACTACATTAAATTCCCCTGCATTTCTTTCCATCCACGAAAAGTCACGAAATGGATATTTATCATCCTTACACTGCATCACCTTCAGCTGGAATTCGACCCAAGAAGTTCAGATCTAATAGTTAGCTCAATTACGTATAAAAAAAAACACACACACATGCACACAGGGAAATTCACATGTGGATACACTTAAATTGATTTATCGTGAATTTGTGGTGTGGTGTGGTGTGGTGTGGTGTGGTGTGTAGCAAACTGATTGGCGCATTTATTTTGGAAGATCGTCTTATTAAGATAGATTTACCTACAATTTTTGTGGAACAAATTGCAGCAACTTTTGGAAAACGTTGGTTTAGAAACATGAGGTGGTATGTACTTCAAACATGACGGTTCTTCTCATTTTTTTTCCGCACAGTTCGAATATATCCGAACGAGTGTTTCAACGTGAATTGCGGTGGTCGTGATAGTCCACAAAATTGGCCACCCAGGTCTCCAGATCTAAGTCCCATAGATTTTGTCTGTGGAGCTGGATGAAAGATCTGGTCTATCAGACAAAAGTGGAAACAAGACATGCATTACTTTATCGGATTTCTGATGCTTCAGAATGCAGAAAGGACAATCATGAAGAGATGTTTTAAGCTACGCACTCAATTTACAAGCTAGAGGAAAAAGTGTATCAGTACATACATTTGAAAATATACTGAAAGCATGAACTTTGACTGCAATAACATTAGGCACATATACAGTTGTGAACATAAACTGTAAATTTTCTGGCTATCAACCTCCAAAGGTGATTTAGAGCTGTGAAAGTGTAGCTATTTCTGTAAATTAAACAGCTTATGTTCTGTAACTGCTGGAAATTGACACCACCTTCATATGAACATTTTTTTTACTCGAAAAGGTTTCAAATTCGTATTCTAAAGTTATGATCTTTCTTCGTTAATCATCCAGCATACAGATAACTTACATACAGTAGCGTGCAAATTAATCCGAACACGACATATTTTTACATTTTCTGTCATTGTTGGCCTCACAGCTGCTCATACCGCTTTGATTGACATCTGTAGTACGTGTAATTCCATTGTTGAAGGTCTGTCATTATTATTTTTTTTATAATATGTGACATTTTGCCTGTCGTTTTGTACTTATAAGCATTTCAGTTGTGTTGAAGACTTAATACTGCAATCCTGTGTACATTCTGTCGTCTTCACAAATGGATACAACTCCACGAAAACGGTCTAAAATTATAACATTAGCAGAGCATTCTTCTATGACACAGAGGCAAATTGCTGCAGAATGTCACATCGGTTTGGCTACTGTTAATTCGATCATAAAACGATACAGGGAGACTGGATCCATCACATGCCAGAAAAAAGGAAACTGTGGCCGGAAAAGGAAGACTTCACCTGCAGATGATCGTTTAATTGAGTAAGGGAAGAAAATTGTTTCAGGATACCAACATAAATACCGGTATATATAGACACACTTAGATAAAAATTACACAAACCAAATTTTGGAACGAGCAACTTCTCAACCAAAGCTTGTGTCGAAATTAGTAAAATATAGTATAGACAAGTAAAGTAAATTAAATCCTAGACTAACTGCTGTCGACTTAACCTGCGAGTTAATGGCTACCACTGGGGCGAATATTCACGTCACAACAGTGCGGTGTAGGCTTTTGGAAGCTGGACGAAGGGCTCGTAAGCCTATTAAGAAGCAACTGCTAACCCCTGTTATGTGCAAAAAACGCTTAATGTGGGAAAAATTACATCAACACTGAATGACTGGAAGAATGTACTTTTTTCCGATGAGTCTCATTTCGAGGTCCACAGCCACCGTGTTTCTTACGTACGGAAAGGATCCGGAAAAGTAACAGCAGCTCATCTCCAACAAGCACCCAAATACCCCCCTAAAGTAATGTTTTGGGGTTGTTTTACACATGAAGGGCCTGGAGCATTAATACCTATCAAGGGAATGATGAATTCTGACAAATATATTCACTTATTGGAAACCAGAATCGTACCCCAGCTGCAAAAATCATTTCCGGATGGCAGA
Organism: Periplaneta americana; assembly: GCF_040183065.1. Lineage (NCBI taxonomy): Eukaryota > Metazoa > Arthropoda > Insecta > Blattodea > Blattidae > Periplaneta > Periplaneta americana. The sequence goes on from NC_091126.1 coordinate 50,769,145, forward strand.
GGTGTGTCCCAACAAGACCTGGCACCATGCCATACGTCTCGAAAAACTACAGAATTCTTCAACAAGAAGAATATTCAGGTACTCCCCTGGCCAGGCAACTCACCCGACATCAACCCCATTGAGAACTTGTGGTGAATTTGCAAAAGAAGAATGCAAAAAATGGATTGTTCTGCAAAGGAGAAGATGATTTCTGCTCTCATTGGTGTATGGTTTCGCGATGAAGAATATTTGTGGGAAATTAGTGGAATCCATGCCAAATCGTCTCAGAGCTGTTATTAGGAACAAGGGAGGCCACATAGATTACTGAGGTATGTCTTAGATTCTTTTTTTATCCCGTTTGAGTGTTTTTGCATAAGTAATTACGTTGTTCGGATTAATTTGCACGCTACTGTATACAGACACAATGATTGGGATCTTACCTTGAAAACGTTTACAGGAACAGGCGTGCCATTGACATCAGACCAGTCATCATCTCCCTTGCCCTTCTTCTGAATGATGTAGCCCTTGATCTTGGATCCACCATCATTGCGAGGAGGCCTCCACGAGAGGGTCACACTATCTCTTGTTATGCGGTCGGCCTTGGGAGGCTCAGGTGCATCAGGTCTCACTGTGAAAGAAAATCGAATTACATTTGTGATATACACAACACGATGTCTTACTTCAATATGCATAATGAAACAAATCAAGCTCAGGCTACTCACAGCGCTGTGCCTCAGCAGTGATTGGCTCAGTGGGCTTGCTGGGCTTTCCAGGACCAGCTTCATTAACCGCAATAACACGGAATTCATAACGAGAACCTTCTCGTAGATCTTGTACAGTGAAGCTCGTGTTTGGTGTTGGATAGTTGTTAACTTTAATCCATTCACCTCCACGCTCACGCTTCTCCACATAATAGCCTGCAAAACAATATGTTCGCGTGATAAAACTGATTTATAAATAATAAATAAGTTCAATATATATATATATATATATATATATATATATATATATATATATATATACATATATATAGCAAAAGTAAGTAAATATTTAATTAAATGGAAAATACAAAACTATATCATTATATGCGGACTGTTTTGTTTAGTCAACTGTCCAAAGACAGGTCTGAACCTCCCAAGTGATAACAACATAGTACCACTTATGAGGCAACTAGGCCAGGAGATAATGAGGTAGGGTGTACTGATAGAATATTATTGATGATCAAGAATACAAGATAGATTTATGCATGCATAATCTTTCAAAGTCAAACACTAGGAAGCCAGTTGTCAAAATGTAAGTTTGTACGATTATATGTCGTAAAACATTGGTTGAAAATGATATAATTGGAATACTGCTAGCTGTGACGTTAGTGGTGACATTTATGAAAGATATACGGCATACATTAACTTTAATTGTCATTGTCTTGAACTATAACTAGGGACACTAAAATTTCGCAAATTATTTTTTTCACGAATTTCTCCCTAGTCAAAGAGTTAAAACTGTTATAGGTATGAGCAGGGGCGCACTCAATAAATAAATTTGCCGTAGCATGATACGAGTTTTTAAATTTCTTCATCAATGAAACCTGCTATCAATAAAGATTACCAATTCTTCACCACTGTTTTCAGGTTCTGATTTTCCGCGAAATTCGTTACATACAATGGTAGACTGATAGCAAGCCATGCCTAGCGGATATGAATTTCGACACAATGATAAAATCGATTGTATCATTCAGGAATTACGGTTTTCATATGCCACAAATTAAGGACGTAATATTCCAGGCAATCGTCCTAAAGAATTTCATTCTTCCAACTATTCCACAAAACATGATGCCAGATGTAATGGTAAGAAAGATAATCATTTGATTACATTCAGTACGGAAGAAAAGATATCATTTTGGATTTTTGTGGCCTGAAATTGAGAGAAACATCGCAACATTTCGAACCATTTTATTGATTTAACAAGTAGGTAGCAATAACAATAGTCAACTGTAATTGATAATGTGATCAATAAAGAATTTCAGAATGTTGGAAATACTTCTCTACAGGGCATAACATAATACAACTCTCTGGTACAAACTACGCTGTAATGTTAAATATTGCAATCAAATACTCAAAATTTCTTTCAAGATTGACATTTATACATTTGTAGCACTTACATACAAGATCAAATTCTATAATGGGGTACAAAGCTTTTAAATCATTTTAACATATGGAATAAACAGTATGAATAAGTTACCTGTGATAGGTTTCCCTCCTGTTGATGCTGGAGGATTCCACTGCAAACTGCAAGTGTTAGGACTGTAACCTGTAATGTCTGGAGTGCTTGGAGCATCTGGGGGATCGAATGGACTCTTTGCTACAACAGGCTTGCCTTCCAATGGCTCTGACAAGCCATAAATGTTTTCTGCACGAACTCTGAATATGTAACGTTTTCCTTCATGTAGACCTTTCACAGTGAAAGAAGTCTTTGGACAGAAGCCAGGCACAGCTCTCCAACTGTCAGAACCATATTCCGTCATCTCAACAACATAACCTGAAAGAAATAAATACATTAGCAATCAAATTACTAAATAAGTTGACTAATATTATTTGTCATTTATGAATATATTGGCATTGACGTTATGAAACCTCCTGTGACAGTAGAGTGTAACATAGTATTTGTGGATCTAGAAAAGGCTTTGACAGAGTGAATTGGAATAACCTGATGGGATCCAGAAGAAAATTGGTGTAGATTGGAAAGAGAGAAGACTATTCAGTAACCTTTTTATGAAACAACGAGTCAAAGTCAGGATAGGAGAAGAAATGTCTGAAGGAAGTGAAATAGGGAGAGGAGTACAAGAACATTTGAGACTAATCAATAAATTATCTAAGAAATTAGTGTACCGGTAATGAAACTTTTGTGATCTCAATTTGTGTAACTAATGATAATATTAATTAGCATACACGATCATGTCGAAGACTTACCACCTGTGCTAACAGGTGTAACTAAGTGTCAAACTTTTCAATTGACTATTACAAATAGGCAGGTAAGCTGTAGCTTAGCTTACTGTCCATGTCTAGAATCAGGAAGTCATTTCTTTATCATACCTGTAATGTCTCCACCACCATCATCCGTTGGTGGATTCCATGACAGGGACACGCTGTCTTGGGTAGTGTTTGTGTACGACAGAGGTCCTTTGGGCATTCCAGGCTTGTCAACCACCACAACTTCAATGTCTGCTGAATCTTTACCGTAGTCATTCTTTGCTGTAATAGTATATTTTCCTGAGTCTTGTCTGGTGGATGTATCAATACGCAAACTAGTATTGTCACTAGTTGTTTCAGCCTGGAAAAGACACCACAATTATTAATCAACCCTCAGTTGTAGGAGGCGCTCAATTTCTGTCGCAAATATTTAGCTACAACAAGTTTACTGTGTTTATCATGTTGCAAAACTTATCTTTAATTCTATAAATAATTGCAAACCTAGCTTCCGAAAACAAAAGATGTTTGAAATTGCATGCAACACACGTGGAGTATCATATTGTTAACAATACTACTAATCCTGGACTTCTAATAATATGGTATTACATTAAAGAGTACAGAAAGAAAATGTGACAGTATATAGTAAATTATTTCGAAATTAATATGTAGGCCTACTTACCGTAATCCTGCTGATTTCTGGAAGCTTGATGGAGTTCTTAGTCCATTCAACAACAGGGATAGGAGCTCCAGACAAAGGAATCTGGATATTGATTGGTTCTCCAGCACGTACTTTAATTTTCTTACCAATGAGTCCATCCAGGTAGAGTTTTGGTTTTTCTACAAAGAAAATAAAATTAATTTCCTGCAAGGATGGTTTCAATTTTACCAATGAACTAGCATTTCAGAAATATCTATACCTCTCATGGGCTTAGCTGTGATTGCTGTTGATGTGTCACTTGGTTTTCCATGACCAGCAGCATTGATGGCTGTTACTCGGTACTCATACTGATGACCTTCTTGTACGTGGTCATCATAATATTCCAGATGCTGAAAAATATATTTCATTCCTAAGAATACTTTATCAATTTCACAATCTCTTCAATGTTAACGACCACTGAACTATAGTGTATGTACATAATTTCCATATACAGAATTATGAAGAACCATTCAACATCATATATAACAGGGCTATTTAATTTATAAATTTAAGAAGATAATATTAATTTGGGTGTACATACAACCATGTTGTACATGCAAATACTATTTCATATTAAAAAATCAACACTGCAATAAATAATTAGCCTATTGCAACAGAAAATGTGATTTCAGGATTAGCCTACTCTGGTATTGTCTTGTCCATTTAATTCGACAATAGCATTTAAGATGATGGATTTATATTAGCTTGATCTCATACTGGAGCTAAAATCTACAACAGGCCTACTTTTAAGAGGAGGCGCTAATGAGTTTTGCTTAATTCTTGTCATTTTATAAATTTTTAAAACACGGTGCCAAAAATCTACAGTTTCTTGAGGACTACTTTAGTAAAAATTTCATCGCGATATCTCTATTCTAAGTTAGAAATGCAGTTTATTCCATATAAGTAGTTTAGAATTCATATTATAAACATTAGAATGATTTTACTACAAATAAGATGCCTACTGAATGGCTACAACTAGAGTGATGATACTTTGCACACACATTAATACAGGTCAGTGCATGAAATGCTGTATTCATTTATACATATGATTATTATTGAGAAAGTTGTGACTTTTATGTTGGGCAGTGAAGTTGAAAAGCCCCCCTCCCCCCTAAAAAAATCAAATGATCAAAGTTATTCATTTTACTAATGAAATATTATTACCAGGGAAAACTAATGCAGCACTTCATTATAGGGAGCCTTAGCTTCATTTTACACTTTTACACAATTCATTATCTTTATGTGAGGCCTAAATAAATGTTTACTAAAAATAATAATGAAATAATTTTGAAATAATTTTTTTTCTGGCCATATTTTTCAACGTAAAATTTTGAAAAAAAATTGTGCACATGTGTTTTAGCAATATTTAACTAATGTAGAATTTTCAAGAAGATATGATGAAGATTGTAGAAATTAAAAAACTCAGTAGCGCATCACCTTCAAATTCAATACATTTCCCTACATTTTATTCAGTGACAATTTCTAATTATAGGAGCTATTCTGTTTCAATGGGATGATAAAACAATGAAGATGACTATGAAATGGCAGAGGCTAGCAAGGGAAACTAAGTAATTGGAAAAATTCTGCTCAACAAATATTTTTCTACCACAAATCCCATAGGAACTGTAAACACAATCCTTTTCTTCCTTGTGAGAAAATATCATCTGATTAAGTTTGTACAGGCTCCCAATGTTTGCTATATTTACGCCATATTGGTACCGCAATGTTACCCTAACTGCTGTAGCCACGTTGCTGTTATTTCTGGCAGAGCTCCTTCTCTTTGTTCATGTCTTAAACTGGCCGCATTGTTGCACATTCTATACCTTGCTTTCCGTCGAGCAGGACAGTTTATTAATTAATAGCTGTTTACTAAATGTGGCAGCAGTAGAAGTGCATAACGTCATAGCGACCAACGCCAAGATGCCACGTTTAAATGTAACCAAGCTGCAACTGATTGGCTGCTGGAAATAACAGCGACGCAGCTATAGTATTGGCTTTGAATGCTGAAAACCCATGTTTAAATCCTGGTGTGCCAAAATGGAATTTGTGGTGGAAAACCAAGGTGTTTGGCGGGAAACTACTCTCGTTTCCAATTCCGTCATTCCACCACTTCTCCCTTAACTATTACATACAAAATAAACAGATGGACATAATCGTAATACCACTATGATGTGCCCAGGAAACTGACGACTGATGGAAGATGCAACGCATTCCTTATTCACGTGAAATATTTAAGTATAGATTTATCCCAATACATACAAGGCTTAGCTGTCAACATAGACAAGTATGCAGAGATAATATCAGTCTCTGTCTTCTTTACCTTTGTTGGGTCCTTGTTGAGCTTCACCCAACGACCAGTCATGCGTTCCCTTCTCTCAACATCATAGCCAATAATGGGTGAACCACCATTGCTAATAGGAGGTGTCCACTTTATCTTTATGTGGTCCTTATCAGTGTCAACAGCCTCGGGACGACCAGGACGTCCAGGCACATCTAAAGACAAACACATTTTGTTAAAGAAATATTCTCTGTACTGGTAACAATTACACAGTGGCATGCTAGGATTTGCGGGGCCCTAGGCAAACCTGTATTCAAGGACCTATATCAATATAATAATAATACTGGTGGTACTGGTAGTATATTAAACTGCTCGCCATATTATGTACCTGAATTCTGACCATGTCTTCATTTTTAGTCTAGCAAAAACTCTTCTTACACACTGACAATAAATCACAGTAGGCCTAATCTATTAGGTTAATATTTTTGAAATGAACTAAAATGTTTGCACACGAAATCAAAATTCATTTTTCTACTTTTCGCCTTTATGTAGTGCCACCTTTGCAATTACAATTATATAAATATTAATAACTGTTAATAACTAAACTCAATATGAAAGCATAAGAAAGAAGTTTAAATCTTCTATTAAAATTATACTTAAATTATTGCGCTTAAAGTAAGAATAAAAATAAATAAATTTAGTGCACATTAAAGACAAGTAATTTGTGATATTGTTGCATAAAGCGAATTAAGTCACACATTTACAACTATTCAGTTTGAAAATATCTTATTTAATATTGAATACATAAAGAGAGTTATGTACAACTGACTACATCACATTATTCTAGTAATAACTTACCAAATTGGTTCTTGGCAACAACAGGTTTATCTGTGTTCAGAGGATCAGAACGACCCTGAAGATTCTCAGCAGATACTCGGAACTCATATTTTGTGCCTTCCAAAAGACGAGGTACTGTTGCATGATTGTACTTGGGATTTACAAAATTAACAGCTGGTACCCAACCACCACCGTGAGTCAGATCGCGCTTCTCAATAACATAGCCACTGGAAGAGAAATAGATCATAACAAAATATTGACAGTTAATTAATACATTAATGTAGTAAATCGCCTAATGTCTGGATATAATATTTATTACACATACTTCAATTTATAGTGTCATATTCTCATAACCTATATTTGTACAGATACTGGTAATGCGACGAAACTAGTTTAATGCTTAAACATGCACTTACGTGATTTCACTTCCACCATTATCCTTTGGTGGCTTCCAAGACAGTGTTACACTAGAGCCAGTAATTTCCTCATATTCAAGTGGAGCTTCTGGGGGTGATGGTCGATCTGAAACACAATTTTCGCATGTTTAGTATTTTAAAAATTGGTTTGAACACTATCATGCTATTTTTAATTTCTACTCTTCTAAAATCTGAAATATGTAAGCAATTTTCACACAACGAATTAATGAAATTCTTTCAGTGTACTATAGTAGTCATTAGAATCCTTTAATCTGAACAATTTTAAATACGTTTTATTATATTATCTTGGAGTATGTGCCTAGAATTATGGTGGCATGATTGATCAAAGTAAGACATTGCTGTAATATGAACAAAGTAATAAATAATATGAAATGATGTCATATACAAGATGAGTCAGAACCTCTGTGACAAACTCTGAGGAGTGATAGATCTCGCAATGAGGATCATTTTTCATGAAACAACTTATGTTCTCTGACGTGTTATTTAGGAGCTATGCAACATCAAAGAAAGGACAGGTTTTAGTGACATTTACAAATGAATTATTTTTTATTTCTTCAAGTACCCTTGCGGACAGGTTACAGAAGGTGTTCAAGGTGTCTACCCTGAAACTTTTACATTCATTTCACTGTCACAGCAGTGATTGTTGGATAGTACCGAACATTTCAGGTCTGTGTCGAATTTGATCAAAAGCAACAAATATTCTACAATCGGTTCCCCTCTGATGCTAACTGGGGTGGCATACACGACACTTGTTACATGTTTCAAAGAAAAAAGTATGGGCGTAAAGTCGGGTGATCGCGCTGGCCACGTAACAGCTCCCTATCTATGGCGGCAAAATGACAGGTCCCAGCAGATGACCACCGATAATTACAGCCCAGATATTTACGGTGAACCTTTGTTGGTGACAGACTTGAAATGTTCGAGAGAGTCCGGCAGTCATTGTTACGATGGTGTAATGAATGTAATCATGTTCAGGGAAGACACTCTGAACACATTCTATAACCTGTCCACAAGATACTTGTTAGAAATAAATGAATTATTCATTTCATAATAATGTAAATATCACCAAAACTTATCTTTTCTTCTATGTCATATAACTCCTAAACAATGTGTCAGAGAACATGGGTTGTTTCTCTAAAAATGAACTTCATTGCGAGGTCTATCATTCCTCAGAGTTTGTCACAGAGGTCCTGATTCACCCTGTATAACCACTCTCATGCCTATGTGACATTATTCACGAAAGATTCATACAAGCAAATGTTTATATAAAACGTTAATTCAGTACAAATCAATCTATATAACTGGATAAAATTTAAAAAATAATAAATATATCTTTACTTAAAATATTACAACAAATTGGATAAGAATATGACTTCATTTTTATTTTGTTATTTCAAATTCTATTGGAAACATAGATCATGCTTTTTTCACGGTATTTCACTGCCGACAGATTATGCCCAGTGGACAATAACACAACACTGCTGGACAGAAAGATAGATGAACTGAACTCATGGTAGGTACTTTGTTGATCCTTCAGAAAGAGTTCAAATTCTTTCAGACAGAATCTGAAATCGCATTTAAGGATTAACCAGTGTCCAGCAGTGAGCCATTGCTATCATCCAGAATGGATCTGGCAGTAATGGAATACTACTTAAAAAATATTTACTTAATATAAAACATTTTTACAGACAAGTCTTAATTGCCAGTACATTATCATGTATCTAAGATATTTAATTTAAGGAAAGAAATCAGTTCGAAATTCTTTTGTTAAACTCTACACTTCCCTCTCCATTGTGTCAATTCTGTACCTCAAATCTCTAATCACCCCAAGAAACTGGTGAGATGTAAACTTCATTTTATATGTTAAAACTCCTATTCTTACACTAAATATTAAAAGTAGGCACTTTTCTTGGTACAGTGGCAATTAAGACAACGGCAAAGTGATGGTAAAAAAATATATATACCGGTAATAATATTTCACGTAAAACAGCCCATATTGCACATTATGTTCTATGAACTCAAGATTCTGGCCTCAAGACACCTGGAGACTATGCATTAGCTAAATATATACTTCTATTGTTAGTGATCAAAATACCTACCAAGTACAATAACCTGGAAGGATCCTTCATCCAGACCAGAGCTATTTCTCAACATCAAGTGGTACAGGCCACTGTCTGAACGCTTGGCATTGACAGTATGAACAATTGTGTGGTAACCAATGGAGGTGATGGTTGTCCTTTCATCTGTCTTCAATGGCTTGCTTGCCACAGACCAAATCACTTCTGGTGGAGGTTCACCAATGAAATCGATGTCAACATGGAAGATCTGTCCAGCCTTGATGCGGATGTCATTCAGTGGAGTCTTGATCTTTGGAGGTACTGAAAAATTGTGCGTTTTTATTTAATACTGCTAACATATAAAGAGATGAGTACAGAAATATTTGTCACTATGGGTGAATAATACTTACGATATCTTGCCTTCGCTATCACAGTGTCTGATGGCTCACTGGGTTCGCTCTGTCCAGCTGAGTTGGTAGCAATGACGCGGAACTCATATTCCTGACCTTCTGTCAGATCTGGCACAGTAGCCTGTGGGAAAGATGAATTTTGCTAAGTAACAGTTACTATAAAAAGTTTGACAATTAAAAATGTATCACGAAAATATTCACCAACCAGCTATCCATTATCTGAAAGAATGAATTTAATAGAATATGGTACATTTTATGTTAAATACTCCACAAACTCCTAAACTCTGTTAAGAAATACTCGACTTAAAAATATTTTTAAAGCATTACATAAGAAATTATAATTTAATAAATGAAATACTAAACCTTCAAATGACATACTCCAAGAGTGTTCGTAACTAAATTCAAGTGTTGAAAAAAATCGAAAATATCATTAACAGTATCACTGTGATTTCGGAAAATTTCAAAGTTGCAAAATTCATACTTCAGTAACTTCCGAATTATGTATGATTAAATATTCTCGCGTTGTTTAACTGGTGTCATATATGCAGAAATATCTAACATTTTGGAGTTATCTTTTAGCTCCATCTTCAGGGAGGCAAGAAAAAGGGAACCTATCTGTTGGGGGGGGGGGGGATTAAAACTTCACATCACTACCAGTACTTACTTACTTATTGGCTTTTAAGGAACCCGGAAGTTCATTGCCGCCCTCACATAAGCCCGCCATTGATCCCTATCCTGAGCAAGATTAATCCAGTCTCTACCATCATATCCCACCTCCCTCAAATCCATTTTAATATTATCTTCCCATCTACCTCTCAGCCTCCCCAAAGGTCTTTTTCCCGCCGGCCTCCCAACTAACACTCTATATGCATTTCTGGATTTGCCCATACGTGCTACATGCCCTGCCCATCTCAAGCATCTGGATTTAATGTTCCTAATTATGTCAGGTGAAGAATACAATGCGTGCAGCTCTGCGTTGTGTAACTTTCTCCATTCTCCTGTAACTTCATCCCTCTTAGCCCCAAATATTTTCCTAAGAACCTTATTCTCAAACACCCTTAATCTCTGTTCCTCTCTCAAAGTGAGAGTCCAAGCTTCACAACCACATAGAACAACCGGTAATATAGCTGTTTTATAAATTCTAACTTTCAGATTTTTTGACAGCAGACTAGATGACAAAAGCTTCTCAACCAAATAATAACACGCATTTCCCATATTTATTCTGCGTTTAATTTCCTCCTGAGTGTCATTTATATTTGTTACTGTTGCTCCAAGATATTTGAATTTTTCCACCTCTTCGAAGGATAAATCTCCAATTTTTATATTTCCATTTCGTACAATATTCTGGTCACGAGACATAATCATATACTTAGTCTTTTCGGGATTTACTTCCAACCCTATCGCTTTACTTGCTTCAAGTAGAATTTCCGTGTTTTCCCTAATCGTTTGTGGATTTTCTCCTAACATATTCACGTCCTCTGCATAGACAAGAAGCTGATGTAACCCATTCAATTCCAAACCCTCTGTGTTATCCTGAACTTTCCTAATGGCATATATTCTAGAACAAAGTTAAAAAGTAGAGGTGGCAATGCATCTCCCTGCTTTAGCCTGCAGTGAATTGGAAAAGCATCACTACCGGTACTTCCAGAATTAATTAAACTCATACCAGAATAAAAGTCACTCACTAGTATTATGTGAAAACTACCATATGATGCTTTCATTGTTAATTAGTAATTATGTGAGGCATATAAACTGTAAGTTACACTTACACTGTTCTGATTTGGTGGCACATGCACTGCATTGACCCAGTATGGGCTTCCTTTCTCTTTCTTCTGAATAATATATCCAGTAATTGGAGAGCCACCATCTGATTTTGGTGCAGGCCATTCCAAGTCAACATGGTCCTTGTCCCAGTCCATGATAAGTGGCTTGCCTGGAGCATCTGGCTCGTCTGTAGATATTAAGATCAGAGTAAAATTATAATTATGTTATAATGAAGGTATGATGTAAAATGAAGTTCTAAATGTAGGAAAGGGAAATGGCAGATTAGTCACAAGAATTTTGTATTGAAAATTTTCTATTGGTGGTGAAAAGTACGAAAAAAAACTTCAACACGTTCTGAAAGCTGTTCTACTCCCGTTTTCAAGAGAGAAAACATCTGAATATGACAGTAAATCCAACATTCGAAACTAATTTTTTTATACTTTTTTCACTGGTAATGGAAAAAGTCTCCCCAAATTTCTCTAAAATTACAGTGCAAAGTTTAATTCTCTCAATTATTATTTGGAAAGAGTTTCACAGAATATTTTTTTCTTCCTAATGCCGTGCATATTGGCATGTAGCCATTTGAGCAGATGCCTACTTTTTGACGATTACGATGAAAAAATCCTGTTCTGAGTTTGAGGCATCCATTAGGTCGGATTCTGTTAGCCCCATATGATAGGATGACATGAGTATGGAAGTAGGCAGAGTGGATGAAAATGAAAGTGATGATAGCGAAATGAACCCAGGGTTCGGTATCGTAAGTTCTCTATAGGTTGAGGGAAAACCCAGAAAAAAAACTCAAATCATGTAACTTGTCCCAACGAGGATTCGATCCCGGGCCTGCTAATTTCGCAGTCAAACACACTGACCACTACTCTTAAGTGATTGACGTTTCACAGAATATAGTCTACTGTAAAATCCCTAATAAAAAGTTGAACCCATTACTGATAAAATATTAGATATTTTTTCTGTGACAAAACAAATATTTTTCAAGGACAACAAAAATTAAATTTTAACACATTATTATTAATTACTTTATATGAAGTAATGTAAGGATAATAATTAAAAGAAAATATCTTCACATTTTGTAATTAAATTTTAACTAATTACAGCAAAAAAGACGAATTAAAAAATTAGGGTTAAGCCTTTTTACCTAAACACCATTGATATGATATCCATTTACCTGTACAAATGCTTCCACTTTATAAACAAATAGATGAATACCGTAATTTAAATTTAACATCACAATTTATTTCCAGAAAGTTTTTAGTAAACATTGTGAAAGCGAGAGAACTTCAAATTTTCTAACATTCTAAAATGGAAATAATTATAGGAAATGAATGTTAAATATTGTTACAAATTAGATGGCATCTCAAAATTACAATATTCCCACAACAGTCTCCACTTACCGAATTCATTCTTAGCAATGATGCTCTTTGCTGTCTCAAGAGGATCAGACTCCCCAATGCTGTTGACAGCTTTCACACGGAAAAGATATTCCTTGCGATGTATTAGCCGCACGACGTCGTGAGACAGACTAGAAGCCATGCCTGCATCTGACCAAGTGCCTCGTGATACATCCATCTTTTCCACAATGTAATGTAGAATTGGACTTCCACCATCATCCAGTGGTATCTTCCATGAAAGACGTGCACTTTCCTTCGTCACATTACTAACCACAAGAGGACCTTCCGGTGGAGATGGCCGATCTAAGGAAGGGACAACAGTAATCGTTCATAAGTTATTTCGTATCTTCATTGTTATACTATTACAAGAAAAATTCCTGCAATACTTTCAGAATATTACCAAAAATTTTTATGCAACATCTTATTATATCGAGTATCACACAATGTTTTCAGTGTAAATTAAATTCTTAATCACAATAATTACGAATGTATCTCATCAATGAAAATTATTTTTATATACAGTACCGGTAAGTCGTCAATTATTTCACAGACTTGTATCATATTATAATACAAAGGGCTCATTTTATAATCTTACCACTAAGCAGCACTTCAATGGATGCAGCTGTGTTATGAATGAGTTTCAGTTATGTGCTTTGGGTTAATATGAAGGCATAAGATGACAATATGATAACATAAAACAAACAAAGGCAATTGGATTGACGCAGTCCCTACGAAAAGGAACTAAATTCCTTGTCGGATCTGGCAGTCAGTATAATAGACAATTTATTTTATGGTGATTGTATGATTGAAATAGTTGTTTCTTGGCTTACTATACAACAGTGAGTGTCTATTTATGATTCTTATGTATTTACTAAATCTTCCTGACTACAGCAAAAAAAAAAAAAAAAACAACAACCTGGCAGAGAATTTTCCAGGTGTCAAAGTTCTTAGCTGCCATGATCTATGTATTTCGTGTCAGAAAATTTGGACAGACTAAAGTGTACAAGAGAAAATAGCAAAATGACGCGACATATTTTGACACAGGAAATCCTAAACAATACAATTCGTGCATAAGGTTTTTTAAATAAAACAATATATTAGAATTTTATCTTTAATATAGTAATTTAGTGGTAAAAACAAAAAAACATATCAAAAGATTATTTTTCGACTGCTGTGCAGGCTATGTAACAGAAGCCAATAGTGAGCTGCAAACAGTAAAAATGCCGCATATTGGAAACGTTCTAAATCTGGCGCACTGTATAATAAAAGTAGGATTATAGAACCTCAGTAGAAGGTAAATATACCAAGTATTAAATAAATCTTTGTTATTACTGTACTTGAAATGGGATTACAAGATCTATGTATATTCCCAAAGGAAGACTGATACGATGTGCATATTTTGAGAATTCAAGATGAACCCATGCCAATATGAGGAATAGCAGTAACGAGAAACTTTGCAGATCTCTTTTGTACATCCCAACCCTACAACGCCTTTTCTACCTACAGTAATCCCTCATTTCACTTACAAGGAATGACCGACTCAGGAGAGATTATTAGTCTATAAGGATTGTTAAAGAATTATCTATGTTTCTAGAAATGAAATTGCAGAAATAAATTGTTTATACATATTAGAAACCATATCAGAATTTTATAAATGAAAAACAAACCACATTCAAGAACGAGACAAGAATTTAGATTGGACTAGTGAAAAATTTTAGCTTCAACAAACTACTGTTTTTCGTTGTGGCATTGAAAATTACAGTTTCAAATAACAAAATTAAAGGAATGGTAGGCCTAAAGTCTTCTTGAAGAATAGTGAAAAAATACGATAAAATTTAACTGATACATACTCTGTAATATATTTCATATAAAAGTTTAATGGATGTAAGAAATTATGAATTTTTCTCATTCTATTTTAAAGGTCACAAAATTTCTGATCAAGAAATCTTACCCAACACAGTGACGTTAGCAGAAGCCGAGCACTGTCCCAGCTCATTCTCCAGTGTGAGTGTGTATCGACCAGTGTCATTACGCACTGAGAACAGAATTTCAAACACAGTCTGATTGGCAAATGTTTGGATGTCAGCCCTCACTCCTGGTTCCACAGGCTTTCCATTTACAGTCCATTTCGCCTTCGGTCGTGGGGAGGCTTCTATGGGGATTGTGTAATTGATTTTCTGTCCAGCCTTCACCACCATGTCTTGCAGAAGTGTCTTGTCGAACCATGGAGCCTCTGCATAGGAATATTTCTTTATTAATAAATCATATACTTGAAAATACCTACAAATATTTCATAGACCAATATTATACCTAGAATAAATTGATAATTTCCTCCATTACAATGACTCGTCTAAATTATATTGTAGTAACTTAGCATTACAAATTAATTATTAATGTAGCATTCTTTGCAATTGTGCCTGCATTTATCATCGAAAATATTTTACGGCCATTCATAATTACACATTTATTGCATCATTTGCAGTCATAATGCAAATTCTTAAGGCATATAATTTATTTATGGACCATTATTTTTTACTTCGATTACCTAATTTAAATATGTTCCCAGACTTTAATTTATAAAAGGGTCAATATTGTTTTATAATAACACAAACTCACTTATTTTTAGGGTACTGCATTATTTTATAAAATGTCTCGAATAAGATCATTTTTGTCACACGCCAATAAAGTATGCTTTATGGGAAACAAAATACTAAATAGAAACCAGCTGATAGAAAATTTCTGTAATTTTGTGTCAGAAGATAACTTGCACAAAAGACACGTGGTCGCTCATTTCCTTTATTCACCGAACGTACTTGTAGTCAAATTATATATATATATATATATATATATTCTTTAGAGGAAAAAGTGATGGAACTCTGTGTAGAATAGGGGGAGTTGATACTGTCCAGTGCACTGGAATTTTGTCGTTTATAACCTCCTTTTCGTCCAACTTTAAGACTTTCAATG
Organism: Periplaneta americana; assembly: GCF_040183065.1. Classification (NCBI taxonomy): domain Eukaryota; kingdom Metazoa; phylum Arthropoda; class Insecta; order Blattodea; family Blattidae; genus Periplaneta; species Periplaneta americana. Next base: position 50,784,943 of record NC_091126.1, read on the forward strand.
CCTAAGTGAAGTTCAAAGAAAAATTATGTTAAAAACATAATTATTAACATATTTGTCGGTTCCATGATGAAAAATACAACAAAAAGGTGCTGGAATGCTATTCTGGCACGTTCTGCCAGAAAAAAGCACTGCGTGTTTGTGTCTATATATATAGTTGTTTACTACTTTATTTAACAACGTCTAAAAGATGATAAAAAATAGAGAATGATCATAAACTGACAAAAAAAAATTGAAAAGAGTGTGGATGAAAGGTGGTATTCTTTTAATTCATTCTTCATTCATGATTGACTTCTATGCCGATATCATGGTGCCCACAGTACAGTTTGTATACAAAGGGTCAGAGATTGAGCTATATAATAATATTGTCTGCACGTTGAATGGTTTCTTGATTTGCTCTGTGTGTTTTCTTAGTGTGTTCTTTCCTGTTCAAGAGCTGGACATTCCAGAAAGATATGAACAATAGTTTCTTTTCTTGAATATTTAAGATACTATAAGAAATTACTAAGGAACAATGCGCAAAATTTTAGGATAGTTAGCGTGGAGTATCAAAAAATGGAATTTCCATATATGATGTTAGGATGCTACATTGTTTCTTGAAAGAAAACTTCGAAAATTTAATTCCGCCATCTTTAAAAAAATACTATTTTGGTTTCCCAAACAAAAAAACTGTTGTATTCATGTTCACAGAGCAAGAAGGATGAGAATAAGAGAGGTTGCTCCACTTTGGTGCTAGTGATAATGAATTATAACGAAAAATTTCTATATTGTGTGAACTCAAATTGACAGACCAGCATTCCTGCGAATTTGAGAATTAAAAGCAATAAACACATTTTACTAGCTCCTTACAAAATAATAAACAACAGTGATTTACTTACGGAATCTTGGCTTGGCAATAACAGATTTCGATGGCTCACTGGGTTCTCCAGGACCTCCTTTGTTCACTGCAATGACGCGGAATTCATATTCCTCACCCTCTGTGAGGTTTGGTGCTGTTCCCTTTGTCTGGTTTCCTTTAATCTCAGCTGCCTTCTCCCACGGACTGCACAGGCAAACATAAAATCATTTTCAGCTACTATGAATTGATATGGATAGTGGATAACTTATTACTTCTCTATGTCCTCAAGTTCATTTGTCAAAATCTCCATCTTACAAAGTTTATACTTTAAAATTATCACGAATATAAAAATTAAGTTTATAATAATCAGTTGTGTTTAAAATATAAAATAACAGAAAAATAATTTAGAATTCTTGTGTTTATTTTCAGTATCATGGTAACAAATGATAATACAGTAACGTGTATTAAAAATTATATAATTACCCAAATCTGGTTCTCTTCTCAATAATGTACCCTACTATGGGTGATCCACCATCCTTCTTTGGTGCAGTCCATTCGAGATCCACATGATCCTTGTCCCAATCTGAAAGATTTATAATATGAATTAAGCATCTAAACCAAATTACATTTAGGTAAATGACTGCATCTGAACAGAGCACAGGCTAGATCAATTCACTTCATTCTCATGTACGTAGTTATTATTTCAGATAGACCTACCCCATAAAATGCTGTGAAAGTTATAGTGACCACTTTAAAAAGGGTATTTCTTAGGTAACCAGTACTACAAATATTATTGAAAATTTTAAATTAATCTTTCAAATTAAACTGAGAATTTAGATAATTTATTTTCATGTTATACATATAATGTAAGAAGAGTACAATAAATGAAAGCAATACAATAGTAACGAAAAAAAAACTGGTAAAATCTGATAGAGATACTGTATATGAACAGTTTTACACCGGGGACAGAACATCTAGAAGCTTGCAGACTGTTACTTTTAAGCGGTCCGACCACCTCCTCCTCCTGCACTAGCAGGTACGGTACCATTCAGCTGCAAAACATTTTCTGAACAGAAGTTATTGTATTGTGAGAGAAGAGCTGGATCAGTGAAAGTAAGTGGTCAACGTTTTCAGTTAGTAGTGCAACGAACAATTCTGCTGTGTGTGGGCTCTTCTATAGTGACGTCACAGAAGCCTCTAGTTGTTCTGTCCCCAGTGTACTGATAGTGAAACCACGAATCTCTTTATCTCATATCCACTCAGCTAATATGAGTGCAGACTTACCCACTGGCTCTGGAGTTCCTGGTTTATCTGGCTTATTGAATGGATCTTTAGCAGTGATAGGTGATTGTCCAGTAAGAGGCAAAGATTCTCCTTGCTTATTGACTGCTCTTACACGGAAGTTGTAGTCATGGCCCTCGATCAGATGGTCTACCCTATATACCACATAAAGACGTCAAATATTTAAAGAAATTTAACTGTATCACTCTCGGTTCATAAGAAAATTATGCACAATTAAAAACACTTAATGTGAGAAAAGAATCTTATCGAAGATAATTTATGACTGTACCTGATAGATGTTCCAGTGACATCACCGACAGGAACCCAACGCATATTTTCTGTGTCCAACTTCTCCACTGTATAATGACTGATTTCTGAGCCACCATCGTCTTTAGGTGGACGCCAGAATAGGGAGCAAGAGGATTTGGTCACGTTATCCGGTTTCAATGGTCCTTCTGGAGGCTGTGGCACATCTGAAATTCACAAAAGTCGGTTATTAATTGGGTATGGCATTTTTTAAGAAAATGTTGTGTATTTTTACACATCAGTTTATCTTAAAATATAATCGTATTTTATATTTCATCTCATCCTTTCAATTATACAAAGTCCACATTTATTAAATAATTTGCTCTTTACCTTGTTAATCCCATGTATGGTAGGTATACTACATCTATCCAAAACTTTATTTTTTTAGTCCTATCTGAAAGTCCAAATGTCTGGCTACATGTTCAAAGTATAATTTAAGACTTTCAATATCAATCTTATCAATAAATAAATAATATTTTAGTGTAATAAAGCTGAAAATAATGTTCTCTAACATTATCATTTCCAGTAGCATGTCGTGAAACAATTTTGAGTAGGCAACTGCCAGTATATAGGCAGTAAGAATCGAACTACTGTCCAGATGTTGCATGGATACAGGAGGTCCTTACATAAATGTGAAGTCACCATATGCCACTGATCATTTCATTTAATAAAATTTTATGGTATTCATTTTGTTACGGCAAAAGTATAAATAAAAAGAAAACGATATAGGAGAGTTAAGTATTCACAGCAGTGTAATATATAGGACTAACACAGCTTTGCCATGTCTACAGACAGATTTTTCCCTGAGTTCCGATCTACTGGTAATAGTGGTCTAGAATTTCCGTGGACTGATTCTACTTAAACTTTTGATAGTGTTTACAGTATCTTTAGCATTCTCTATAAACTATAATGATTGTAATTCATTAGTTTTAGAAAGAAGATTCCTATTTATAAATTGTCCCTAATGATTGTGAATTGGGAGATGTACATTACTTGGTGATTTGAAAATCAAGAGTTTGTATAGTATCAGTACTGTAGTGACTGGTTCTGTGACTGCTAGAAGATTAAATAAGCATATTTACCTAGTACAGTGACATTGACAGTAGCAGAGTCAACGCCATTGATGTTCTTAGCAGTAAGAGTGTATGTTCCACTGTCACTTCTCTTGGCATCAATGACACGAAGTTTTGTGCTGTAATTCTCATTGACCACCTTTATACGATCAGTATTAATGACAATGTTTCCTTTGAGAGTCCATTCCTTAGATGGTGGTGGCTCTCCAATCACAGGCACATCAAAGTCGAAGTTCTGTCCTGCCCTGATCTTCACATCCAGGAGAGCATTACGGTCAATACGAGGTGCCACTGAAATGAACAGCAAGATTCATAGCTCATTATAAATTCTTCATCACAATTAATATTTAAAAAAATCAGATGATTACATCATATCGTCACCTGAATGCAAGAACTAGGTAACTTGATTTTTCATATTTTGTGACATTGCCTATTTACTTACTTATTGCACTAAGGAATATGTCTCGTTTTCATTCACCTATTTGTTATATTGGAAAATAGATGTCGCTGGTATCGTTCGATCAGTTACCAAGTTCTTGCATTACATTTTGTGCGATTTTTGCTAGGCTATAAAAGAGGTAACTAAAAAACGCAAATTTCGAGTTACCTAGTTCTTGCATTCACACGACGATATTATAATATTACATGTGTATACAGAATTAAGTTACATATACCTATAAAACTCCAGAAGTAAACAATTTCAAATTTATTATGTTTTTCATCTTGAAAAATGGTAATAAGAACTTCATATATTGTGTGGGATTAAGTATTTCCAGATTATTCCATTTTAGCTTCACATATTTGAGAATAGGAATAACATATGGAAAACAGCGAAAGTTTAATCAGAAAATCCAGAATATTCATTAAATTAAATGAATAATTTGTCAGAAGTTAAACGGTTATCAGTATCTCCAGATATGGTCACTTCGACCTTCAAAGAGTCTTCTAGTCTGTTGTGTCAAATTACATTTCCAAGGTACGAGCATCTGGTAAACGGAATTCAATGCTCTGCTGGTATGGTAGTGTGACAGAGAGGGTTACTGACCAGCAGAGTTTAATTTTGACATGGTCAAGAAATAGCCTCAAATTTTTGTCTGGAGCACTCTCATTCAGGTGCAAGACTCCTTTTTGTGTCGTAAAATTGTAATATCCTTCCAAAAGAAATAGCGCAGTCCTTAAAATCCACTGCCCTCGACCAGATTTGAACCAGCGAATATCGGATCTAATGACAAGAACTCAACCTTCGAACATTAGTCATTACAGGAGTATGGGGAAAAAATGTATCTGTAATCTTTTATCATGTAAGAATAAATTTTCGACTTTTGTAAGAAGTTAAAATAACTCCTATTAAGTAAAAACTCAATATTCATGATTTTCCGAACTTCCCACATAACAACATTCCACTTACAGTTCTTGGGACGAGCAATGTGTGGTTTGGTGGCATCGCTAGGCTCACCAGGTCCAGCCTTATTCACAGCTCGAACTCGGAACTCGTATTGATTTCCTTCAATAAGATCAGGTACTCTGCCTGTGGTCACATCACCAACAACCTCGGCACATTTTTCCCAGTTTGGACTGGAAAGAAAATAACAATGATTGAAAGGTACAAGAATCGTAAGTAAGTAAATATATATGTTTAATTGTGTACCACTGCTTACATAATACGAATATAAGAATATATGTATTATAGTAATAAGTGAATATATACCGGTACTTGTGAAAGTATAGAAAATATAATTTATAAGAAAGAAAATATTATGCACCATAGTAACTGATTCAATGTATAAACATCAGTGCAGATGATCCACACGATATTAAAATATGGTAATTTCAATTGTTATGATGCACAGAAAACTATAATACACAAAACCATTATACACAAAATGAATCAGTAAATCAAATTCAAGACTTCAAAATTGGCATATACAGTCTATAAAATTATAATCACTAAAATATGCGAGACTTCAATTATATGCAACAATTACTCTGTCTGTCAAAGTAAAAAAAAGTCAATGACGGAAACGTCTTATTTATAAACTGAAATAATACACTTAGTAAAGATCAATAGTTAGACATTAATTAAATTAAAATTGGTCAATGTTTGCGTCAAGCAGCACAAATATGATAGTATTTGTAAACAGATTTTATACTACAATTAAAGATATACCATATATTAAAGTAAAGTGACTACTGAATCTATGTAATAAAGAAACTTTCAGAATTTAAAATTTTACAAAGAATTAAAAAAAAAAAAAAAAACACTAAGAATGATGTGGTGAAAATGAAAGGAAAGTTTCATGTTTCGTTACCCAATGAACCATATTATTGCTTTATGAACTTAATTTACAAGAGAAAAAAATATGAATTGAGCCTTTGTAATAAACAAAGGTTCTTCTAAGAGAAGCATTAAAAGATTAAAATTTTGTAAAAGTGTTTATAAACTATATACCGGTACTTAAAACTTTGTGAACAAAGAGGAGAAAAACTTAAGTTCTGTTCATGTATAATGATGGAATAAAAATATATTAAAGAATATGAAATAAAAATTTACCTAAACTTATCTTTCTTCTCAATAACGTATCCTGTAATGGGTGAACCACCATCTTCTGTAGGTCTTGTCCACTGAAGTTCCACAAAGTCTTTGTCATAATCCTTGATCTCTGGTGTACCAGGTTTACTTGGCTCATCTAGAAAACGATGTTTTAAAATAAAATATTATGAACTAAACGAGTTCAAACATAGAATACTATAATTCAAAATATTCATTTGTGTATTCATAGAATACTATAATTGAAAATACTCATTTACGTATGTTTAATTATGACTGATTTTGAAGAATTTGTAGCATAACAGCCAAGAACTGACTCAATCTGAAGACTAAATTGTAATAAAATTTGAAGTTATTAGCCTAAAACCTGCATATTATAATGATGTACCGAATTACATATGGAGTTTCTATGCGTAATTCTGCATTTCCATATGGTGAAGAATCAGTAGAATGGAGAAAATTTCTCTCCGGCACTGGAATTCTTCACCATATGGAAACGCAGAATTACTGCACTGAAACTCCGTATGTACTTCGGTACATCATAGTAATATGATAAAGCGTAAATAATCATTTTGTGATTCAAGACAGCGCCATGTTCCGTCGCACCCCGGCCACTCAGTCACTCGTAATGAGTGCACCTCTGTACTTGTGGTTGGACATTGTGTCTACTGTCACACATACTGTGACATGGTACATGAGGATAGGCAAACAAAGGGGAACACAGAAGGTGTAATTTAAAATGAGAGGGATTCAATCCGGCATTGGAACTTGAATCTGGTATGGCTTAGTGGATAAAGCGCCAGCACGTAAACCTGGAAACCCAGGTTCGAATCCCGGTGCTGGAGAGAAATTTTCTCAGTTTTACAGATTCTTCACAATACTAAAACTCGTAGTTCATGTAAGTTTAAAAATATTGCAAATATTTTTCAGACAAAGTGATTACTCTTAACTTTACTTTTAGTAAGGTAGTTTTAGCCTTACAATTATTTAAAAATAATTGTTATAAAAGTCAGTTCATTTATTTAGTATCAGATTTTTAGAATTACATGCTCGTTGAAATTTTAAACTTAACTTTCTCTTTAATAACAGGGTGAAATTTTACAGACTAAGCGATCTTTGCGCTACATGAAATCTTGGTTTAAATTATTCAGTACAACGAAATTCACTACCATATCTTACCAAATGGATTCTTGGCTTCAATAGCCTGGCCTGTAGTTAGAGGTTCGGATTTTCCTTGCTTGTTCACTGCTCTCACTCTGAATTTGTATTTGTGACCTGGCTGTAGACCATCGACTTCAAGACTTGTTGCAGGACCATCAGTTTCACCAGCAGGTACCCAGCGGCCTGAGATGGAACCAATGAATATTAACAACAATAAGGGGACTACATATGATTAATTCTCTAAAATCAACTGAATATACGGCAGTATTCCTCATTTTAATAATATTTGGAACCAAAATAGTAGGTGTTCATTTTTTTCTAATTTTGTAAAGAACTTACTCATTTATTTACTTACTTATGGCTTTTAAGAAATCTGGAGGTTCATTGCCCCCCTCATGTAAGCCTGCCTTTAGGCCCTATCCTGAGCAAGATTAATCCAGTCTCTACAATCATATCCAACCTCCCTCAAATATATTTTTATATTATCCTCCCATCTATATCTCGGCCTCCCCAAAGGTCTCTTTTTTTCGGCCTCCCAACTAACACTCTATATGCATTTCTGGATTCGTCCATATGAGCTACATGCCCTGTCCATCTCAAATGTCTGGATTTAATGTTACTAATTTTGTCAGGTGAATTCATTCATTCATTTATTTTATTCCATAGATCTTACATGAGCAATGAAGCTTTAAGATGTGGAACAAGTCAAAATTTTACAATATTACAATTACAATTTTAACAAATTTTTATAGTTTTACAATTTAGTAATTTTCTACAATTTTTACAATTTTGTGCAATTTTTTACAATATTTTGGCGAGATGTAGTGAGATGAGGTGAGGTCCCAGGATTCGCCAAAATATTATCCGGCATTTGCCTTTGGGTTGGGGAAAATCTCGGAAAACCCAACCACGTAATCAAATCAAAGGGGTGATGCCAAGGACTCGGCATATACCATCCGGCTTCAGTCCCACGGCTGTGGAAAACCTCGGAAGAAACAAAGACCAAAGGGGGATCCAACCCAAGCCCGAACGCAGCTCCGGATCAGCAGCATACAATGCGTGCAGTTCTGTGTTTTCTAACTTTCTCCATTCTCCTGTAACTTCATCCCCCTTAGCCCCACATATTTTCCTAAGCATCTTATCCTCAAACACCCTTAATCTCTGTTCCTCTCTCAAAGTGAACAGAACAACCAGTAATATAACTGTTTTATAAATTCTAACTTCCAACTCTTTTGAGAGAGACTAAATGACAAAAGCTTCTTAACCGAATAATAACACGCATTTCCCATACTTATTCTGTGTTTAATTCCCTCTCGAGTGTAATTCATATTTCGTAAAGAACATGATATTTAATTTGAAATTTTGAAAAAGTAAATGTGCGTAAAGCATGGAACAATTCAAATAAGAAATAGAACAGAATAAACATATGTAAAGGTGAGAATCACTCTCTAAAATCCCACGACTCGTATAAACTAACCATGTAATATATTAAAGACTGTAAACTTTGGAATGTGAGGAGTTCATAAGAAGTGAAAAAATATAATTATTATTACATGATGTATATTGTCAGTAATGATACATTTTATTACCTGTAGCTTCGTCCATCTTTTCAACCACATACTTCTCAACAGGTTGTCCACCATCATCTGCTGGTGGATTCCAGTTCAGCTTGCAGCCCTCAGCGTGGACATCAGAAACTTTAAGAGGTCCTCCAGGTGGGCTTGGTTTATCTATGTGTTAAAAGGATGAATTAATAATATTCACATATGAAAGTAGAATCTCATTTGTAATAAATAGCTTCGAAAAAGGAAAGTATAAATAATAATTTTATGTGCTTAATTTTCCTAAGACAGTGAGTAATGATTACGAATAGAGATATTGAGGAGTTCACTTACCTAAGACAATAACATCCACTTCAGCTGTGTCCTTTCCATTGACATTTTCAGCTGTAATAGTGTATTTTCCAGATTCTGCCCGAGTTGCCATACGGACGTTCATCTTTGTATTGTACTCAGAATGCTGAACTTTTACTCTCTCTGATGATTTGACCTCCTTGCCACGGATAAGCCACTTAGTCTCTGGTGGAGGTTCACCAGATACCTTAACATCAAATCCAAAGTTCTGTCCAGCCTTGATTCTCACTTCAATGAGGTTTGTACGATCAATCTTTGGTGCGAGGTTGCGTGGTTTGGCGATGATAGTAGGTGTGGCATCACTAGGTTCTCCTGGTCCCGCTGCATTCACTGCCCGGACTCTGAACTCGTAAGGTTGACCTTCAATGAGATCGGGAACAGTAGCTGTAGTCTGGCCAGCCGGAACTTCCACGGCTTTCTCCCACTGACCGTATTTGTCTTTCTTCTCAACAACATATCCAGTGATGGGAGAGCCACCGTCTTCTTTTGGTGGAGTCCATTTGAGATCAACGTGATCCTTATCCCAGTCGGTGGCTTGAAGGTTCCCTGGTTTTCCAGGTTCATCTAGAAATAAGAAAAAAATGAGTAATGCAAGAGACATTTTGCCATTAATTTGTTATTTGACTTAAATAATCCCATGTTTTCTTACCAAATGGATTCTTGGCAATGATAGTTTGATCTGCTTCAAGTGGTTCAGATTCTCCTTCAGAATTAACAGCAGCAACTCTGAATTTGTATTCCTTTCCTGGAGTTAGACCAGTGACTTCCATATCTGAAAATAATATAAGGTTAGTCATGTTAGTCATGTATATCCTGAGGCAATATTTGTAAAATTTATAATGCACAGACTTTCCATGTTGGAATCAGTTTGAATCCTAGTGAGCAGAACTACGAATCTTGGCTGAAGAAAGACAGTATTAAACAAGTTTTGTTGTACCCCAGTTTTCTTACCATAATTCAATAGATTATCTAAAAAGCTCATAATATAATAATTTCATCAATGGTATAGTGCAGGACACGATTTCATTACGCTATCATTTTATATCTGTGGTGTGTCCTGAATATAATAATCAAAACATGTAATTGTAAAGGTTAAATACTTAAAGACATGTAAACTTCCGATGCAGAACATTTTATAATAGCCTAATTTTGTGTAAAGTGAAATGAGTGATTATTACATTACAAATAAACTGTAATAAAAAGACTCCTAAATGTTTCATTTCATTGAAATTAAGCAACTGTTGCAGCATGCAACAAATGAGAAAACGTACGGTATTTAAAAAGATAATAATCTACATATTATCAGATAAAAAGAAATTCTTTAAGTATAAAATAGTTAAAATACCTAAGATCTGCAGTAATGTTCCCTTCGACTTAATTATTTTCCTCGAGAAAATGTGTACAATAACTTACTTGATTTTAAAATTGATGAGATTACCTCAGAATTGCTACAACAGTATTTACATTCACTATATTTTTTTAAAAGATAAAAGTCAGTCGGAGTGTGGTGCCGACTTCCTGTGCCAAAGTTACGAAAGCATTAAGCTCTATCACCATGCTCATTATGCGCTTTCATGGTGTGTAAAAGAAATAGAAAAAATATGACTCCATTACAGTTTGTTTCGAACACTGAAATTATTGAAAAATCGAGAGTAGATTTATAAAGAAAAACACAAATTCAAATAACTATTTGCTGTATTTCAAATTACAAAATATTCCTTAAAATGGAGATAAACATATCTACAAATATTAGAATCAAGAACCAGTTAAGGCTGGTTCACAATAAACCGGGAACAGAACGGAATTAATGTTAAAATAAATGTATTTAATGTATCTAAACGTGAGCATTCACAATAGTTAATTGTGAATACTCACATTTAAATACATTTATTTTAACAATATTTCCGTTCTCGTTCTCGTTGTCGTTTCCATTTCCGGTTTATTGTGAACCAGCCTTTACTCTCAACTTGCACTGTTTCCTATAATATTTTAAAGAACTACTAACTTGGTTCAGTTGATCGACCACATGGTACCCAGCATCCAGTCTCTGGGTCCATCTTCTCCACTTGATAATATTCAATTGGAGTGCCGCCATCATCCTTTGGACGTTTCCATTTGAGTTTGCATCCTTCTTTATGTACATCTGATACCTGAAATAAAAAACATAATAGGTACCGGTATATTATACTATTAGTTGTAACGAACCACAATATTAAATATTAACATTAATTATTTTTTCCATTGTCAGTATGAAGTTCCAGCCCATGAGATCTGTCTGTCGTTTTATATTGTTATTATTACCTGCAGTGGTCCTTCTGGTGAAGCAGGCTTGTCAGTGACAGTAACGTTGACAGTGACAGTGTCTTTTCCAGAACTATTTGATGCTGTCACAGTGTATTCACCAGAATCTCCACGCTGGACTGGACGGATCACCAGTTTCGTGTTATAATCCACATTGTCTATTTGTACTGTCTTTGAAGATCTGAATAAATGCAAATTACGTAAATGAGAATACTTAAATTAACAAAATCATGGGGTAAATAGAGTGGTTAACAAAAAGCAAATCAACTAGTGTAAACTACAAATGAGTAACATTCACTACAAGACATTACTATGAGAAATATAAACTTACGTTACACTATTGTGAATTTCAGGATAACACTATTGTATGTATATTAAAAATTCTTAACGATAATTTCATATAACTTACTTTAATGAGCAGATGAAGGAATGCGTGCATTGAAAAAGAAAAATAGATGAACATCATTTCAGGATTTTTCCTAAAAGTTTTAATTCTGATACTAATTTCATGTGTCTTGATATATATGTCATAGTTAAATATATAAAATACTAAATGGAACACAATGTTTTCAATTTTAATGCCAAATAAAGTAAATTTTAAAATCTGAGTGAATAAATAAAGTTTACAATTCATTAGTAAGACATTACTACTATATCATTGTTGAGTACCTCAGTGGCACAGCTCCGTAGCGCCATTCCACTGTTGGAGGAGGCTCTCCAATGATACTGGCATCAAATTTGAGTGTAGAGCCGGCTGAGAGAGTAACATCACGTAGATTGCGCCTGTCAATTCTTGGAGCAACTGAAAGAATATAAGGAAGTTTATTAAATATCGTACATATTTCACGAGTTTAGGAAAAACCTATAATAATTTATAAATCCCACTATAGAATTAAAAAATGTCACGTGCTCATTATAGGGACGACAATTTGTTGCATACTGTTTCAATTGGAAATGTCTCACTTCATTGAAAAGCTACACAAACTGTTTTCTCAAAATAAAATTATAAGTTTACTAGCATCTCCTCTACATCAGAATGTGCAATTATTGAATTACCGATAATCGGCATCAGCCATTAGGTCAGTTCATTAATTTACTACTGATCTCAAATTAGAAGAATAAATTAAACAAAATTTTTTACAATACTTTGTATATTCACATTGATGTATCTTTTTAATTGGTTGTCAGTGCAATCACTTACAGTTATAACAGTTAATTACTAAAATCAAATACCAGTAATATAGAAATAATATGTGGAAATATTTTCATAATAGGGAAAGAATAAACATAACAATTTAATAAAATTATAAATTCAATGGTCATTTACTTTTTACTAAATACAAAGTAATCCATTTATAATATACTTACGGAATCTTGGTTTGGCAATGAAGTTCTTGCTTGGCTCTCCAGGCTCACTCTGACCGGCCTTGTTAACAGCTATGACTCGGAATTGATATTCATTTCCTTCAATCAAGCCATGTACAACAGCCTGAGGGGTACCCACATCAGTCTCCAGTGCCTTCTCCCACATCATGCTGAAAAAAACAGAGAAGGTTTCTAATATGCGTTTCAGTTCCATAAAATACGAATGAATGAATGGCTTAATTAATTAAATAAACATTAAATGTTTTGAAACCTTTTACCTATTTTTCGAGAAAAATAAAAAAGCAACAATTTTCCCTAGCTCCACCATAGGCAGTCCCAAGCCTGGTTGAGAAAGGAGGAAGGTAAATGACTATTTTGAGCTTAGAGGAAGCTGCTGATGTCGATAGGTAATTTCCTATAAATACTAAGGACGTTCTTTTGGCTTTCCATCTACCAGCAAGTCCTTCCTGAGTGAAGGTGAATCTCTAGCACACAAAAACCGGAACCCTCAGACTATACCAAACACATGGGATATAAATGCAATTTCTTCAGACGATTTGTACACAAATGGTCAAAGCCCTTATGCTCTTCAACAGTATTTTATTATTATTTATTATTATTTCTGCTTATATTCTATAATATTGAAAGATCTTGAGATAATTCAGGAAACTAGTGCAAATCATAGGACCGTATTCATAGACATTTTTAGCGCGGGCTTCCGGTGGATGATCAGCGTTTTTCGTATTCATAAACCAGTGTTAGCGATATGATTTGAATTCTGTACAAGTAACCAGTGGATAGCCGGGGCTAGCTTAGTATGCTCGTAGCACGTGCTGTGAAATGTCTATGAATAGCACCCTTAATGTTTAACTGAAGAGACATACCAGTATACTATTATATATATATAATATTCGGTGTGTATATATATATATATATATATATATATATATATATACACACCGAATAGGACTATAAATATCCATATGTGAGAGGCGTGGTTTCCAGTTTTTATTACTAACATCAGAAAAAATCACATGACAATGCCACACAGGTACCGGTACCCTAACACACACTACCGGTACTAAGGCGCATAAAAGACAGGCAGGTAGAGATCTCATGCTTTCTTAATCCCAGCACTAAAAGGAGGTAAAAGATTTAAAGAAGTCAATGCTACACTTTGGCCAACTTTTACCCCTGGGAAAGATATTACTCCTCTCTTCAAGACATTAACTGCTGTCGTCCACATCTTCACTATCTTAGCATTATTGTCAAATTGGTGTTAAATATTAATTTCATATGATGATTATTATTATTATTATTATTATTATTAGAAACTAATAACAAAACAGATCTTCATCTGTAGGCAGTATCACTACATCTCGTTTGCAAAACTATTTCTGGTCACATAAAAGTAACACAATTTCAAGGAAGTATTTGTTAATAAAATGCTCACAAGAGTCTCAATATTTTATATTAATTTCTGAAACTACCTATGAAATTTTATTTACCTGTACTTGTCTTTCTTTTCAATGATGTATCCAGTGATAGGTGAGCCACCATCAGAAACAGGCTCCTTCCAAATCAAGTCCACATGATTCTGGCTCCAGTCCACTGGTTCTGGAGCACCAGGAGCAGTAGGCACAGCTAGAAAAGAAGAAAACAAGTCGAAAAATTGTTTATAAGATTCGTGACAAAATTTAATAATGTTATTGCAAATATATTATTTCTACCAGAGGCAGCAGGTCAGATGTAACATTGTAATACTGTTTCTCTGAAGAGTAAACCCAAAACTGTGATGCAGATATGTTAGTGGAAAAGAAAGTGATGGAAGTTTCTACTAGTTATACATTTAATGTACCGGTACAGTAATATAATTCATTGGGATGCCGTGTAACACACATTCAAATTATATTAATTCTAATAATGGACTATAATTTGTTCGTTTAATCTCATATTATTGTAATAACACATCATTTAATCTTCTTGTGATAAAAAGGTGAATGTAAGATTTATTTTTATGTCGATAGGTCAATTCATATTCTACTCATACTGTACATGCACATAAGTAATTTAACCTTTTCGATTATAAATCGGGAAATTCGACATTACAAACAATTGATTTTGTTATTCATTAGAATAGGTAAGAAGATACATCACATGGAATATTTGTAACAGATTTTATACGAGAATATTTCTTATTGATTGTCTCGCGCTATCATGCAAGAGTTCCTCCACAACAGGATACAGTATTACTCCACAGAATTTATGAAAATAAAGTCCTACCAGGATCGGATACAGAACGAATATGAGAAACTAAGGCCCTCCAACCGTACGTGTTCTGCCCACCATTTCTTTGATTTTTCTTACTTAAAGTGTTTAGTCATGGAACCGACAGACTTTTTGAGCTCTATTTCTGATATTGTGGGACAATTCGAACTGTTTATGTTATTCCTTTCCTGCAAGAGACTAATTCTTGTACATTTGCTTTTATGTATTGGCTACATAGAAATAAGTCAATTTGTAATTAATGACAATACATATGACGCAATAAATATGTGAAACATATGGTTAACAACTGTACAATTTAAATTACATGTCGAATATGACTTGTCCATTATTGTCAGAATATTTCATTTTTTCAAGTGCAGTTCTGATGGTTTAAAATTCATTAAACTGTGATAAACAAATATCTAACTGATTTTCAATTACAATTTACGTTCCAATTTTCTATTCCTCCAAAATGGCTACTAACTTAACAAATAATAACAATGGATGTTAAGTAGTGACTGTATGCACAGAAAAATCAAGGAAGGTCTGGGAAGGAGGATAAAAATAAATTATGATTTGGAGTGAATAGACGTTCGGATATTACATGTGAACCAATATTGAAATATTACCATTACTATACATACTATACATTAATTATAATATTCTGATACATATTAAAGTACCTATTTCATATAGTTGAATACATTTAAAAAAGAGTGATATTTTAATTGTTATTAAAAAGTAGCCCATAAGAACCCATTATATATTATATTTTGGGTGTCAGCAACACCCCACGTGACTCTTAATGTTACAAAGTTAGGCGCAACTGCTTAAGGGTTAACCCATTTTTTTTTAATAAGTACTTCATTTTTGCTCTCAATTTAAGTTGACGTAATACTAGCCCGATCAATAATTCTATATCCATATACCAGTACCTCTCAATATACCTAGGTATATTCAGCTAGAGCACCTGACCACATTCTACCTTCACTATATGCTGCAGGATCATGGTGGTTAGTAACGTCCGTAAATTTATTAGTAGATACTGGTAATGAAATTATAATGAAAAACTTGTGGAATGATGGTACAAAAAATAAAAATAATTTCACTTTAATTTCTCCGGAATTTGAAATGGGGTTTTTGGAGGAGAAAACCGATACACTAGCAATTCTGTCTTACAGAACCGAGAGTCTCGAGATAAATTTTATCAAAATTAATGGTCAGCTATAGCAATTGAGCTCACACATGTCGTGCCTGTACTTACTGAATGGGTCCTTGGCAATAATAGACGAAAGAGTTTCCAGAGGCTCAGATTCACCCTCTTTGTTCACTGCCTTGACGCGGAATTGATATTCGTGTCCAGGAATCAGACCCTGCACTTCCATTTCAGGGTCTTTCGTTCGTCCCACGGGTAACCAAATTCCTGTATCTGGGTCAAACTTCTCCACCAAATATGTCTCAATTGGTTCGCCACCGTCATCCTTCGGTTTCTTCCATTTCAGTTTGCAGCCATCCCTGTGTACATCAGATACTTCCAATGGACCTTCAGGCTTTCCGGGTTTGGCTGTAAAATGGAAAGAATGAGAAGTGCAAATTTGTTGAAAAAAGAATATAATAATTATGTATTATGTTGCTGCGTTAGAATTTGTCTGATTCACAGAGATTCAAATCAACATTAATCAAGTACTCCTTATACAAAATTACTATGAATTCAGTAAGTCAGATCTTATTACTAGGATAAAATCTTTCTTTAACTTTAAATTATTTCATTCATATCCAATTCTTTGTCTATTTTATAATCAATATAGGTTTAAAGTGAAATAAAATTTTGAGTGATTCAAAGTGTACACATCTTTTAACATCTCAGAATGAAGGAGAAAATATGCAGTGTAATAATGGAAAAATACTATAGTTTTAAAGATGTCTTCGCAATTTGAGTAAAATTAAATCCGGTCCCTATTAATAAATTTGAAAATGTGATTACTAAAGTCGCCATCAAGAATTACGGTACATATTAGTTGTAAGTTATAACTTTATAATACCAAAGAAAATGCCAATACAAGAATATTTGGATACACAGTCCAAATACAGAAACCAAATTATTAATTTTGAAGTTCATAATGGCTTAATACAAGAAAGTATTACAATAAATTGACATATGTTCAACTACATAACAATTTCAAGGAAACAGAATTTAACAACTAGTTGTTTTTCGTAAATGTGAGTGCACAACCAATGATTTGAATTCTTGTTTATGTCTACATTGACCTACAAAGCATGGATTCTTAACTCTAGAATTAAGAGGTAGTCAAATGAGTGTTCATCTCAAACTGAATGCATTATCCACTACTACAGCAGACAAAATATACTTACAGACGACAGTAATTTCAACTTCAGCGGTATCAGAACCATATTTATTGACAGCCTGAATCTTGTATATTCCAGTGTCTTTTCTCTCAGGATTGTCATTGAAGAACTTCGAGTTGTACGGAACATTCTCCACCCTGCGGTAGCTTGTTTCTTGGATGGACTTGTTATTGAGACTCCATGTCACATCTGGTGGTGGCTCGCCAATTATCTTGACATCAATCAAAATTGGCTCACCCTCGCGTACAGTGATAGACCGTAAGTTCTTACGATCAATCTTGGGTGCCACTGTGGAGGAAAAACACATTATTTTACTAAAAATCACACTTTCATATCATTAATCAGCTCTATTTTCAAATTAAGTTGTTCAAATACCACAAATTGAATAATGAGAGCAGCAAAATTATGGATAAATAGCATTAGAAGGCTAAAGTATATTTCAGAAAGTAAAAATTGCTTTGTGTCCTATTAATTTTAAGAATTACATTGAAAAAGGACATACTACAGTTTTAGTTCTGTTGAGATAACTATTAATAGGCTATAATATACAAACTGGTATCATTTTAGTTTTTGGTTATAATATTTTCAAAATTATATCTGCCAGTAGGAAACGGAAATTAAGCAAAATTTTTCTAACTGTAATACTTCAACAATTTCCACAAAACAGCACCGATCAGCAACATAAATACAATTTAATTAGAGGTTAAACTTTAGCACTCCAGTCCCAAAAGGCGCATTGTGTGCCAATCTCTTTAAATGAAAACAGCGGGGTAAATTGAACATCTTTTGAAACCACTTACAAGGAAACATTCTGATGGGGGAAGATAAAAAAGTTAATTTTTTTTCTTTCACCATGTTAATAATGTCAAAAGTAGTGCTTATACAAATTTTGGCCACTCGACCGCAATTACGAGGGCTGTAAAAAACTAAGTTCTCCAGGGGCCATTAACAGAAAGAAAACACAATTTCATTGGAAAAATTTATTGGAACAGATACAGCAATTTTTGAGCTATTTTTCAACATATTCCCCACCAGAATTGAGACATTTGTTATATGGGATCGACAGAGAGGTGCAGATGGCTGTCAAACGCTGTTTTCGATCCCAGGCGACACAAGGATATGAAAATTGATTCCATGGTATTGTGACAGCGACGTGAGATTCGAACTCACGACCAGCGTCCCGCATGAAAGCAGATCGCACAGGCTGCACGGAACATTGAGTGACGTCGCGCGGTGGAGAGAAGAGAGAGGGTGTATTACGTCACGCGACGAGTTTGCGCGCGCATCTGGTGCTGGTAGAGAGGAGAGGGCTCTGGATTTCTCTGGAATGCCATCTCTAGAGACGGGTGGAACCTTCGAGGTTACGTCACTGTGGTTATAAATTACGGTCGCGAAGGAACGACAGCAGTTTGAGAGTTTTCAGTTATTCAGTCAGTGAGAAAGTCAGAGCAAGCAAGCCAGCCGGAGTTCGACTCGAGTGTGCGTCCGCATCTGCGTCAGCATCCGAAGGCCTGAGTTCGAGTGCAGTGGACCGCAGTTGGAGGGACCCGAGTTCGAGTACAGTGAACTGTCTCTGAAGGTCTGTGGTTCGAGACTCTGTGGACTCGAGTGACTGAGATAGAAGAACTGTGAACTGAGAACTGATAGTTCTGATTTGTAAATAGTGCTTTGTAAATATTAGTTAAGATTAACAGTTCATTGTTGTGCGTAATAGTCCAAGTAAATTGTCATTGTCGTCGGTGGAATGCTATAACGAATACTGTGTGGAGTGAAGATCCAATTGTTGACGAGAGCGTATAAGGTGAATTGTAGAAAGGAATTATTGTTGTGACGAATAAATTACATTGTTGTTACTAATAAAATTCACACTGGTGTCAGAAGTGGGATATTATCGACAATGGAGAACCTACAGCAGATCCTGCAAGCCATCGCAGAAATGAAAGCAGAAATGAACAAGCACATCAGTGAGGTTAAGAACGACATAAGTGATGTTAAAACGGAGATGAAAAGTGACATAAGTGAAGTGAAAGGCGACATAAGTGGAGTGAAAGGCGACATAAGCGGAGTGAAAGGCGACATCAGCGGAGTAAAAGATGACGTCACTACGCAAATTGAAAGCGTTTCAGCCCACGTAGATGGAATTGTCGCCATCGTGAAAGACGAACTCAAAGCCGACCTTGACAACCTAAACAAAAATTTACATTGGTGTCAGAAGTGGGATATTATCGACAATGGAGAACCTACAGCAGATCCTGCAAGCCATCGCAGAAATGAAAGCAGAAATGAACAAGCACATCAGTGAGGTTAAGAACGACATAAGTGATGTTAAAACGGAGATGAAAAGTGACATAAGTGAAGTGAAAGGCGACATAAGTGGAGTGAAAGGCGACATAAGCGGAGTGAAAGGCGACATCAGCGGAGTAAAAGATGACGTCACTACGCAAATTGAAAGCGTTTCAGCCCACGTAGATGGAATTGTCGCCATCGTGAAAGACGAACTCAAAGCCGACCTTGACAACCTAAACAAAAATTTACAGTATGATAAATTTCTCATTTCCAATGGGGGACATGTTGACAAACAGCGCAACAATTGCTGTATCTGTTTCAATAAATCTTTCCATGCAATTGTGCTTTTCCCCCCCCCCCCCCCCCCTGTAAATGGCCCAGGAAAAATCACTTTCTGGACGGCCTCGAATCTCACTTGTTTGATGAGATCATAAGTGAAAAACGTTCTGAATTCCAAAGAAATACCAGTAGTAACTTGAAGGAAATTCTTAAATCAAAACATTTAGATGAAGTCTGATTGAATGTGTTTAAAAGTGTTGATGAAAAGCACCCAAAATAAAAAAAAGTGATAGCATTCATTACATATAGCCCTGTTACAAATACAAATGTGGAATGATTGTTCTCTCATATAAACTCACTCTCGATTGATGAGAAAAACAAGTTACATATAAAGACAGTAAAATCAGTGCTTATTTTTCGGCTTACATTGTGTTGCTTTTCATGTTTTAATACTACACAACAAACAATTTAATTGTTACAAAAACTAATTTTTCAGAAAAGTATTGTACGTTTGTTTCTGAGAATCCTGAATATAAATAATGGTATAATACGTAACATCACTTGGTATGGAAATAAATTTGGGTATGATGCTATATATAGGCCTATAGTGATTTTATGTTCTACTTACATTTTCTTGGCTTAGCAGTGACGGGTTTGCTGGCTTCACTTGGTTTCCCTGGTCCTGCTGCATTTACAGCACGGACTCTGAATTCGTATGTTACACCTTCTTCCAGGTTCTCTGCTCGTCCCTTGCAATCTGGACCTTTAGATTCACCAGCTTTTGTCCAGCGAGTAGAACCCTTCTCGCGTTTTTCAATCACATATCCTGTGATTGGAGATCCACCATCCGTGGCTGGTGGAGTCCATCTCAGGTCTACATGGTCCTTATCCCAATCGGTAGCTTCAGGAGTGCCCGGAGCATCAGGCTCATCTAAAATATGGGACAGTTAATTAATAATCAGTGTGTACTATATATGTGAGTCTTTTATCTCGCAATAACTTCTGAAATGGCTCCTGCATTCACTCAGTCTTCTATGAAATTTGATACCGAACTTTTCTGGAAATAAAAGACAGTCAGAGCATACTTCTAGTTCAGAAAGCAAGAGGATTCCACCTCTCTACCTCTATATGACTCAATGACGTATATTCGAACATTTATCTTTATATAAAATATCCAATAGCAGCAACATAAATATGCGGTATAAGTAGGCGATATACGGCAATCAATCATACTTCAATTGGAATATAACACTGCACTTAT
This sequence comes from Periplaneta americana, assembly GCF_040183065.1. Taxonomy (NCBI): domain Eukaryota; kingdom Metazoa; phylum Arthropoda; class Insecta; order Blattodea; family Blattidae; genus Periplaneta; species Periplaneta americana. The sequence goes on from NC_091126.1 coordinate 50,806,187, forward strand.
TTACTTGCTTTTAAAGAACCCGGAGGTTCATTGCCACACTCACACAAGGCCGTCATTGGTCCCTATCCTGAGCAAAATCAATCCAGTCTCTACCATCATATCCCACCACCCTCAAATACATTTTTATATTATCCTCCCATCTATGTCTCGGCCTCTCCAAAGGTCTTTTTCTCTTCGGCCTCCCAACTAACACTCTATATGCATTTCTGGATTCGTCCATATGTGTACATGCCCTGCCCATCTCAAACATCTTGATTTAATATTTCCAATTATGTCAGGTGAAGAATACAATGCGTGCAGTTCTACGTTGTATAACTTTCTCCATTCTCCTGTAACTTCATCCCTCTTAGTCCCAAATATTTTCCTAAGCACCTTATTTTCAAACATCCTTAACCTCTGTTCCTCTCAAAGTTAGAGTCCAAGTTTCACAACCATACAGAGCAACCAGTAATATAACTGTTTTATAAATTTTAACTTTCAGATCTTTTGAGAGCAAATTGGATGACAAAAGCTTCTCAACCGAATAATAACACTCATTTCCCATATTTATTCTGCGTTTAATTTCCTCCCAAGTGTCCTGCACACAAAAAATATTTTTCGAGTATACGCAATGGGTTCCTGTACTTCTCGATTTCCCAAATTAGGACTATTCACGCTAACAACAATTGGCCTAGACACTTTCTTTCATGTGGTACTAAATATATAAACTGGAAATCGAAAATAATTTATAGAAGGTAACCAAACCCATTACACCTAAATTTACTTTTGGTGTTATGAAGGCTACACATTTCTAAACTTTCTCTAGTATATTCATAGGATGAATGTATCTTTTCTTCAGTTGTCAGCGTTAATTCGTTCATTCCTAATGCGTTCCCTTCTGAAAGAAGTTAAGTTTCTTGCCACCATTAAAAATCAATCACCCTTGCATGGGCTTGAACCTACGAGTTTCGCTTTAATGACAAAGATGTTAACCGCTAAATCATCGAGGAAGATTAACTCTTAATGTAAAATTTTTGGAATCGCACTTTGGCTACTTGTAATATAACTTTGTTCCTTTGTTCATATACATTTTACTTTGCTATAGAAACCCTCTGTGATAATCACAAAATTGTGAAACTAATTTCGTTTATTTTCTGGTTTTATTATTTACAGTTCGATATACATTTAAAGCCCACTTTTACTGATGCTGACTTCCTCTTTATATGGACATACAGTATAACCACATTAATACGCTCGTCAATGAACTGTGGCCTTAAAGCGTTAAAAGCGAAACAGCGCTATAGACAGGATATGATTTATGAAATGGGAATAGCAATTTATACACCACTTCATATGAAACATATATTTTATTGTGCATTAGTTACACTGCAAAATGCAAATATGAGCTCATTTAATATGAAAAAATTATTTGATTGTTGTTTGCCGTGTGTTTGTACTGCTATTATGAACGATAACATTTTCAGTCCAGTTCAAATAACTACAAATAACTTCACTTGATACACTGCTAGGAGCAACACTAATGCAATTTTTCACTTGTGGACAGAGATTTCCACTTTGCCATTTTTCACTATCAAACTTACTGCACACTCCACAGAAATGACAGAGACGTATTGACAGGGAGACTTTTGAATGTTAAAATCTTTCATACAAAGGAAAGTATCGGTAAGTGCAACTTCCGACAGTGCAGACTGGAGGGTTTTTCCAGATTTCATTTCTGATCCAAAAAAGTGTTACAAACGGTATTTGGAAGCATTACAAGAGGGTAAAATTATGCAGAAATATATATGAAATGTCCAGGGACCATATAAAAAGAGCATAATGAACAGAATAGTGTTATAAGCAGGAGTGTATTAACGAGGTTTTACTGCATATCGTTTTAAATTAAAAATAAAAATTAATTAGCAAGTCAAAATTGCAATTAAAACTACCAGTAAGATATTTATTCCAAGGAGTTTAAATCATCACTTATTACACAGAAAATGTAACCTCGTCATTTTCATTAACTTTTCAGTTTATAACATTCAAATTTCCTAGCATGTAGTGTACTCAAGTGTTAAATAAATAAACTTTTACTTCGAAATGTAATTAATATCTATCACTTACCAAATGGATTCTTCGCTATGATGGGCTTGTCAGCATCAAGTGGTTCAGATTCTCCTTCAGCGTTGACAGCCATCACTCGGAATTTGTACTCTTGACCAGGCTGGAGGTTCTCAACCTCCATCTTTGGCTCCTTCGAACGACCGACTGGTACCCACCGTCCTGATTCATAAAAATATTTGTTTGGTTAGCTTTAATTACCATAGTTCTAATTTAGTCACAAATAGTCAATATTCAATATTTCCTTCAATTTAGAAAGTAAAAATTCTTTCTGATAATTTAAAAACGATTTAAATCCAAAACAATAATTTCTGCTATTTCTTCTGACAAATGTATAGGAATATGTATTAAGTACAGTGTCTAGAAATTATTAAATATATTAACCTGATTCTGTGTCCATCTTTTCAACAACGTAGTGTTCAATTGGTGAACCACCATCATCTTCTGGAGGATTCCACTTCAGATTGCAACCCTCCTTGTGAATATCTGAGATCTTCAGAGGACCTTCTGGTTTGCTAGGTTTATCTGTGAATTAATAAATGATGTTATTTCACAAATGAATATTATTCCAGTATTCACTTCAATATTGATCCTCTTACTGAAATTCTGCGCAGGGATGTCTCTGTAATAGTGGTAGTAATACAATAAAGAAAGATTGTGTTACAAAAAATTTAAGCACTTTTTCATACAGTGATTTAATAATTTTTCCTGAGATTATTCTAAAGATAAAAACGAATTGACAAATTACATTACATATCTCAGACATTGGGTTATGTGGGTAATCTGGCAGTGACTTACCGAGTACAGTTACTTCTACAGAAACTTCATCTTTTCCGGAGCTGTTTTCGGCCTTGATGACGTATGTGCCTGAATGTTTCCTAGATGCGGGCATTATGATCAATTTGGTCTTGTAGTCCTCGTTATCAATGCTAATCTCATTCTTGCTATCCAAGCGAGCCTTATTTAGGAACCATGACTTGCTTGGGGGAGGTTCGCCACTGATCTTTACATCAAATCTAATATTCTGGCCAGCTTTTATGGTCATATCCTTCAATGCACTACGGTCAATACGAGGAGCAGCTGAAATGGAAATAAATTCAACATCACAGTTACGAAAACATAATAAAAACATTAAAATTACACTTATTCTCTCGCTAACAAATAATAATAATATATATTTAAAGTCTTCATTATAGGTCTGGCGTTTTCTCCAAATAATGTCCTGGAAGGCTGAAAAAATGAAGGCCAACTTTTTTCCCAAAGTTTCGGGAGAATATATGTACTCCCCCCTCTGCAGATGAAAGGCTTTTATTTACAAGTTTTGTTACCCTTTTGTTCGATATTCGTTTTATTAAAGATGGATAGAGAATGAAATAAACCCACTTGCAATTAGGTCATTAAATGGGCCCATTGTGCCAACTCTGGAATTGAATTTTGACGTGAGCGAGGAATGGTTTGCAAATTTTGCCTCGTGCCCTTTCATTCAGGAACAGGATTCTTTTACGTTCCATAAATCTGCAACACGGGACTCCTAGTATAGTCCCCTTCCAAAAGAAGCGATGCAAAGAATTTTTATTGTCCCAAATTGGGTGTGAACCCGCGAATACTGGATCAATGATAAGCATGGTAAACATTAGAACAGTGAGCAGGACAATATTTCGCATTTTCACTTTTCTACAAATGTTGCTTATTGACTTCCATTCTTAACTCTTCATATTTTGCTTCGTCAACGTGAACATTTCTTGAAAGTTTCTTTATTAGGCAGTCGGATAGATTAAGTGCACTTTTTCCATGCCTTCATAATATTATTTTCACGTCTGTCACTTCACAATATAGCCTACATTCCATTATTCTCAACTGTAAATGTCATTCTGAAAACAAAATGAGACATTTTCTGAAAAATTAATAAGTAATATTTTTGTTTCTTATGGTAACATTGAACAAATCCGACTGCCTAATAAAGTGCATGTAGTACAAGTAGTCAATATAAGAGGGCAAGCACACACTACATCATCATCACGCAGGCAATGACATCTCAATTATGAAAAGTAATGATAGACTGAAAATATAAATATCTGAATTTTCCATTCCAATAAATTCTTTTATTCAAGAAACAGTTGCAAATGAGGAAAAAATTCAGAGAAAGCAGAAATATCTACGATAATTATTATGTCACTTTTAGCAATAGGTGACACTGAGTTTTGTATTCACATAACTCCATTTGTCATTAGTAGTGCTCAAAATTATTCAGCCTACAAAATAAGTTGTTTTAAAACAGAATGAATATATAAAATCTAGCAAGACTCACCAAACCGATCCTTGGCAGTGATGGTATCGCTGGGCTCACTCGGTTTGCTCTGACCACCCTTGTTCACAGCACGTACTCTGAACTGATACTTCATACCTTCAACTAGGTCAGGGACCTTGGCTTCACATTTGTTTCCAATAACTTCTACAGCTTTCTGCCACTTCGAACTGAGGAAAAAATTAAAAATGTTATAGGCAATTATTAACAGACATGCACAATGTATTACTGATAAATTCTTGTGAAATTAGTTCTTGTGATACAATAAACTGTGTTATGTACAATGCTGCAACTCTTTTATAAAAGGAATGTTTTAAGTTTATAAGAATTACATATTTTGTGTGACTAGTATGCTAGAACTATGATACAACCATATTCCTAGTAGAACATAGTACATAAGTTAATAATAGATTAATTAAGTAGTTCTACTCAAATAGGATACAGTCATACTTAAAAAACACTACTGATTTTCATTATGCTTCCTTTCTCATCACTTTCACAATATTAATCCATGTTTCTATTTGAGTATTCCGTTAATCCTTTATGTGTGTACTGATGTAATTGTAGTGAATGTGTAGAATTACCTGTATTGGTCCTTCTTTTCTATAATATATGACGTAATCTGAGCACCTCCATCGGATTTTGGTGGTGCCCATTTGAGGTCAGCTTGATGTCTGTTCCAGTCTTTAACGTCAGGTTTACCGGGCCTGTCAGGTTCACCTATGAATTAATTTAGATACCAGTATTAGATTAATGTTGACAGAAAAATCTGTAAAGGAATTAAGTAAATAAATAGTATAACAGAATTACTTATTACTATTTATAACCTTACAGGGGTTTTTAATTGTTGAAAAGACATTTCTTTAGACGTGATAACATCTTATAGTCTGCTGTCAGGGGTGTAGACTAGAGAAGTTGGCATAACAAAATTTGGTAGGAGTTTGAAGCATTTGTGCAATAGGAAATTCCTGATGAATTTCGTTCTTTTAGGTATCAATGTGTGGATAATATCCCCCACTATGCGACTAAATGTGCTGGGTGGGAGAGGTGTTGCGCATGATATGGGGAGGGTGTGCTGATATGTGGAGTACAATTTCCGATGCACAGTCAAATTCGAGAAGATGCTGTGATTATACACGTTGTCCAATTTAGATGCAATAAACTGCATACATTTGGTAAATAAACCTATTTTCTCGAATGAATGATGATATTTAATCAGAAGTTTCAGTGTGGATGTTGTGAGCATGTTAACAAATTTTAGTGTAAAATTAGCGTAACATTGCGTTACAATGGCCGATTCACCCAAGTCGAAATTGAGGAAATATGCTCAAACCAATAGAGCAAATCAAGAAACCCAGGAAATGTCCGCTATGAGTGGGGCTGAACGGACCAGAAACTGCAGGGAATGCCAGAAAGCCGAGTGCACAGAGGCTGCTTACTCGGGTATGACTGCTGCCAGCCCTTCTACTGCTCACATGTCCAAAGATTATATGTTCAAATGGCGTGTTCAACAAAGAAGGGTAAAGGTTACTTACGTTTCGGCCACTATAGGAACTTGCTAAAATACTTTGAAAATGCTTTGGATTCATAGTATTGATTATTAGAAATTGATGTGATTACTGGGAGAGCTGTATGCCCACCCAACCCACCCTAAATATGTACCTTACCTATATACGAAAATCGTCGTGCGTGAATTAAGAATACAGCTATATTTCCTTAATGGAACAGTGGGTTTTAGTGTCGCCAACATAGTAATAATACTACACACCTAATCAAACCTAACCTACCTAACCTAACTTCTCACATAATACTACACACCTAATTAATCCTAACCTAACCTGTCACACAATACACACCTAATCTAACCTAACCTAATCTGTCACATAATACTACACACCTGTAGTAACATTCCTCACGTTTAGTATCATTTTGTTTGCATGTATTACCAACCCTGCTACTTGTGTCATGGGCCATCTAGTGGAAGTGGATCGTATTTCATCGTAATGCCAGGAAGAAAATATGGCGACTTTCATAAAATTACATTTAAATGTGTTAATGTAGCGATACTTCCATATATATAGTACAGGGTTGGGCAGATAAAACCGGCCCCATCTCATGTCATATGATTTGGAAAATAAATTATGTAGGGTATTGATTTCTTTTCTTTCTTTTTTCTTGAAAATGTAATTATGTTGGCTATACTGTATCTTCCGCGTGTTTTGTGTCATTGTTGTTGCGCCATTGTTGCTTATAACCTCTTCTGGTTGCTGTTTAAAAGTCAGACGTTCTAATGTAATTATGTTGGCTATACTGTATCTTCCGCGTGTTTTGTGTCATTGTTGTTGCTTATAACCTCTTCTGGTTGCTGTTTAAAAGTCAGACGTTCTAAACACATGTAAAGAGTTGTTTTTTTAAATAAGCATGACTTATTCAATACCAGAGCGAATATTCATTGTGGAGGCGTACGTACAGACCAGCTCTATTAAGGAAACACAACAATTATTCAGAGACAAATATCCACTTCGCTCAGTACCAGCGAAAAGCAGTATTCAAGATTTGATGCGAAAATGGCGTACGACTGGATCCATAAAAAATGTAACAAGGAACAGAACTCCTTCTGTCCGGACTCCTCAACTTACGGCGCGAATTAATGAATTTATGACTAGGAGTCCTCGAAAGTCTACCACGAGATTGGCTCAACAGGTTCATGTGAGTAGGAGAACTTGCGGACGTGTGTTGAAGTGTTTGAAATTCAAACCGTACCGAGTGACAGCTGTACAACAATTGAAAGAGCCCAACAGAGATAAACGTGTAAATTTCTGCTGCTGGTTGTTGGACATGGTTGCAGATGGTCATTTGGACCCACTGATGTTCATCATGAGTGATGAGGCTTGGTTTCATCTATCGGGATATGTAAACTCCCAGAACAGCAGGTATTGGGCGACTCAAAATCCTAACCTATTGTTCGAGCAACCCCTGCACGACCAAAAGATTGGTGTGTGGTGCGCTATGACTGCGAAACGCATTGTTGGTCCAATCTTCTTTGACACCACAGTCAACACAGATGTCTACTTGACCTTCTTGGAGGAATTATATCCCCAGCTGACAGAAGAGGAGAATAATTACTGCTTCTTTCAACAAGATGGGGCAACATGTCACACATCTGAGAGGTCACTTGCCTGTATTCATCAGATGTTCACTGAAGAAAGGACTGTGAGCAAAAACTTATGGCCACCGCGGTCACCAGATTTGTCAACATGTGATTTTTATTTATGGGGGTACTTGAAGGGAAAAGTGTACGAACAGAATCCCCATACCATTGATGATCTCAAGGATAATATCAGGAATTGCATCTGCAGTATCACCCAAGAGGAATTGACACGTGTTTTCATGAACCTGTTAAAACGTGCACAGAAGTGTCTAGATGCAGATGGAGGGCACTTCCAACATTTATTATGAAGGTAAATGCATTTTATTTTCATTCCATTTGAAGTTTGTTTCAAATCATTAGTACCTATCAATGTCATAACACAGGCCGGTTTTATCTGCCCAACTCTGTATAATAAGAATTGAAATGTGTTATGGCTGTGATAAAAGTGTTGAAAATTGCTTTATAGCACCACACTAGCAGTGATAAAAATGTGCAATATTCCTTCAGTGGCCAGTCAATAATCTACCTTGTCCCAATGGTGATCTCATGGAGAATCCAAAATGTTTAATTTAACTTATAATTTGTCTGGAACAATAATAACCATATAATGAACGTGTATTTTGAGGTATTGTTTGATGTTATCACGCCAAGAAACCTGCAGTCGTATCAGCAGCACAGTCTATATGTTCTTTTTTTTTTTATAGGTTTATGATTTAATGAATAAAATTGAAAACTAATAAAGTTTTGGAATATCTACACAATAGTTAAGGTGTAGATTTCATATTTCATGTCGCGAGTTTGATTTCCGCCTTGTGCAGGGATTTTTGTCTACTGTCAATGTAATGTTCTGTATTTTCTCAGAGAAAAGTCTGACTTCATGTCAATCTACATCATGGGTGCCTCACAGTATGTCCATTTCATGCAGCATGATGTAAAAGTTAGAAACTGTGCTCAGGACAAGAGCTCAGTAGGAAGTAATCGGAAACTAGACTCTCTGTATTTGTATGTCTGTCTGCCTGCCAAGAGTGAGTGAATTCACTGTGTGGACAGTCTGTAGTCAGCATTTAGTGAATTCAGCAAGAGCAGCATAGTCAAGACTATTCAATATTCAATATGGGACACAAATTTACGTAAGACCTTTAAAGGAGGTAAAAAATTAATGCTTTTGTTTTCATTGAAAGAATGTATGTTGATTTTTAGCTTAATTTTCCAGATTAAACTATACTGAGTCATAACCACTCAATGTTTTCAAATTAGGACAGCTTTCCGTAATGCAGTAATGGTTATAATGTCTAGTGCAGGTTCCTAATAGACAACTAAAATTCACCAGTGCAATATCCCCATAAAGTATAGTTTCGTCAAACTGTTGTCAATGTCCTACAAAGCATTACTGTCATCTAATAATAGATACTTCTCAATATGCAAAGGCAGAGATTGGAGGTTTTGTAGGTAGGCTCTCATTCCCAAGTAAATAGTTATAATTCTTATTTCATTAAGGAGTTTTAATATTGTATCAGTATCTCCACAATTTCACAAAGGTTTTAAATGGCGTCATCCTACTTGGATTTTTTCGTACATCACTAAATTTTTATTTACTTATGGCTTTTAGAAAATCCGTGGGTTCATTGCCGCCCTCACATAAGTCCGTCATCAATCCCTATTCTGAGAAGATGAGAACTTTGATAAATATAATTTTAAGCTTATTTTTACTTACTGTATGGATTCTTGGCCAGTGTAGGAACATCAGTTTCAAGTGGCTCTGACTCTCCTTCAGCATTTACAGCCTTCACACGGAACTGGTATTCTTTGCCCTCATTTAATCCAGAGACCTGAAGATAGAAATAATTACAAGTAGAACTCACTATGTCACAAAAATTCATACACAATAAAGTTAAAGTTACTATTGCATATCCTGCAACTTTCATTACTATAATACTCAATAGTTATTAATATTGGCAACAACAATAATAAGTAATAGTTTTTGTCTTCATTGCCAATAACTATAACATTTCAGGAACTATGTATTTAAAATGAGCGCATAATATATTTTCCACAATATTTTACTGAAACATTAACTTATAGCGACCTTAGACACAAAAATAATTTGATAATTGCAATAACTGTAATTCGTGCCACTTGCACACACTGAAGACACACAGGAGGCCAATAATATAGAGCTCTCTTGTTTTCATGACCTTATAAATAGAAGAAGATGCGTTTTGTGCATAACTTTTTCTTCTCTGTTCCATATGTACAGCATCCTGAAGGCTTATTATGCTTGTTAATTAAATTTATGACAGAGAAATAGTACTTAGCGAGATGGATCCGAGGTTTTCATCATGGGATTACCTGACACTTGCCTTAAAGTTTACAGAAACTTCAGAAAGAAATCAAACCAGGATTTGATCCCACGCTCGAGCACATCCTCAGATCTCGAGTCCAACTTGCTACCGTCTGAGCTATGCCAGTGGTTTTTGTGCATCATGCTATGGCAGCTCTATTTCCAAAGGAAGAACACCTACTATATATTGATACAAGAATTGTGGGGTACAGAGTTAATGTGAAACTTAAAGCAGAGAGGAAAATTTTGCTTCCCAATAGGTCAGAAACTATTCCCATAGAATCACTTAATTAAGTCTGTTCTGGTTAAATTAGAAGTATAGTTAAATATTTTGTTATTTGCATTATACCAAAAATAAGAAAACTTAAAAAAGGAAAGGATACGAGTTTTTATTTAATTTGCAATTCTCTCAACACTTGCTTCTTAGCCTGTTGCGTCTCAATTATTGTTACCCTTGCAACACTATAAGAATTGTCTAACTTCTGTTTTGCCATTAGGTTTGTAAGTTAATATTTTCAAAACAATGTGGGTTGGTTCCAGTTTTAATATATATAATATATAAGTACTGGTATGAATCTAAAATTTATACTTATAACTCTCACCAAATTACATTTCTTTTATATCCCAGTTAAAGATGCTCTGCCAATTGTCTTAATAATCAACACATATATCATACTTGTCAACCAGTACTCTATTATGTAGAAGAACGGTTCCCAATATTTTTGTCTTTCATATCCTTTAACTAGGCTCTTACTGAAACTGTACCCCTAACTCCCCCCACAGAATATTTTTACCACACCACTTATATAAGGTGTAAAAAAAAAACGATTTTTTATATCCAGATTGTTTTTTTTAGCTTAAAATAATAGAAACAAACTTGATAAAACGCAATAATTATTTCACACTTTTCTGAAAGTAATAATATATTGAGATGTGCATGTAGGCAATAGGGTATTACATGGCGCAAGGCAACCAATTATCTTTGGCATATCCCTGAGTGGCGTGACACGTACCTCCCATGGGTATGTGTTCCCCAGGTTGGGAACCACTGATATAAAATATAATGGTGTGTGTGTGTGTGTGTGTGTGTGTGTATCAAGTCACGTAATGTTTAAATAAGAAATAAGGCAAATTAATTAGTTATGGTGTTTTTCAGAATGAAAAATATTTACATATATGATAGTTAATTTCAGCTCAATAAATTTAAACATTTTGAACTCACTAAGAATGAAGAAATTGATAAAAATTTACTTAAATCCTTAATGGTTACGATCTAACTAACCTCTGCTTCTGGGGTCTTGCTGGTCACTACTGGCACCCATCGTCCAGTCTCTGTATCCATACGTTCAATGACATAGTGGTCCACAGGTTCACCACCATCATCTTCTGGTTTATCCCACTTCAACTTGCACCCTTCAGCTGTTACGTCTGAAACCTTCAATGGTCCCTTTGGCTTGCTTGGCTTACCTGTTGAATAAACACCAATTATTAAATTGTCTACTTCCTAATACATCACATTTAACTAACAATAGCAAGTGAAGGACTTAAATTATTTTAACATTATATTTAATATTTCGTTTTGGGAATAAATGTAAATTATTTTTTCATACTGTACAAAATATTTACTTAGGCATATTCCATCCTCAGAATGTGTTTCATGAAACGTTCTATAACATGTTTTCTCACTAACCCAATCTGAATTATCAAAGATATAGCCTACTTCAGTACAATTTGAAAATAGTTTCCGTGAACTGCAAGCTATTTAATTTCATGTGTTTTTAGAAGTTTCAAGAACTAATAGCGTGATTCCGCTTGCAGTATACAATATGCTATTACTTTGGGTTATACATTTAAATGAATTAATGGAAAGCATACTGTATCGTTTTTCTATTTATTAACAAGAAGTAGGCTATGTATGAATTTACACATAATATAAAAGCTAGCTTTGTAATATTGAAATCTTGGACATGTAGGTATTAAAAAATAAGTATAATATAATTACCAGTACAATAGATTAAATTAGACCTGAAAACTTCAATCCCACTGGGCCTAATGTACCTAACTCTTTAACTTTAAAAGGGTGGTCGTGTTCTTTTGCCTGGATGTGATATCAAGAAACTGACATCTTCCGAGCTTTAATTAATCACATGCCAGGCAATTTCTTATAGTGCATACTAGATGTTTATTTTAGCAAAGAATAAATTACATTTTTAACTTACTTAATACAGAAATTTCTACTTCCACTTGATCTGTTCCAGAATTATTCTTGGCTGTTACAGTGTATATGCCAGTATCTGATCGCTTCACTTTTGTGAAAATGAATGTGGTTTTGTAGTCTTCATTCTCTATCTTCAGCCTGAGAAAAATCCATATAAAATTAATTTTCTTAATCAATAATAATAATAATAATAATAATAATAATAATAATAATAATAATAAAAACACTACACTACAATATAGTTCTGTAAGTTGGGACTTTCATTATTATTTTGCACAGTCAGTTCCTATACCTACATACTTAAGTAAAAGATTAGACATGGTTGTAGCACACATGGATAATTGTAAAAAAAATACAATTTATTACAAAAGTAATTAAAATTAAAATAGCCTAATTACTAAAATTTGACATTATGGTTCCAATTTCTCTCTAAGTCTGTCTAACCTATTATTATTATTATTATTATTTGTTGCTTACATGAGATGCTCTGTGTTACTATATTTATGAAATGAGAGTTTCTAATATTACTCAATATAGAAATCAACGCCTGAGATGATAATATTTCAATACTGAGACAATGAATTTTAAGAACTTAAGATTTCATGATAGAAAAGGATAAATTTTCAACATAATACTGCATAAACTTTGAAATATTCATGGATACAATGTCTATGAAATTATATGTTAATGAGAAAGATTCAAGCAATTATACCTGTCATGTGATTTAAGAACCGTTTCCTTCAGCGTCCATGTAATGGTTGGTGGTGGTTCACCCTTAACATCAGCTTCAATGCGCAGCATCTGACCACTTCGGATAACTTTCTTCTGTAGATTTTTGCGGTCAATGTATGGGGCCACTATAGTAAAAATAATGTTTCATTAATACTATTACATAGAAGAGGCACAGTTTATAGCATAAATTATAAAATATTTTCATAAATACTGCAATCAATTTACAACATTATGTTATTTACTTACAGAAGCGGGGTTTGGCAATCACTGATTTTGAAGCATCGCTGGGCTCACTGGGGCCAGCCTTGTTCACCGCAACAATTCGGAATTCATATTCATGTCCTTCTTGAACATTGGTTACCTTTCCTGCCGTTCTAGAAAGAAGAGTATTATTAATAATTAAAATTATTTATCATAAATATTTAATGAGTGATAAAAGTAAATACCCTGTTTTTGCAGTTGGAATTGGCATAAACCTAATACTCCCCATTTTCAAAAATATATTGTGTGATTAATGTAACTATAACATGGTGACAACACTTTATAATGCTATAATTTTTAGTGTTAGGTCACATAGCAAATTTCAACTTTGTTATATTCAAGAAGAAATTCAGCAAAGATATTTGGTATGACAGCACCAACACGAGATCAAAAAGAAACCACTGCTGTTTTTATCTTGAAAATGTTACTTTAAGTGTGTATGTAAGGAAATCACTGTACAGTATTTATGCTTAAGTACTGTTACTCAAAACTTAATTCCAATAATATTCCGATTTTTTATTATTAAGTCGAAAAAGAGAAAACGAATGCTTTTAATGTAAATTACTGAATGTATACTAATACTGTGTAAGTCAATCACTGAAAAGAGGTCTCTTAACATTCAAGACTAGCCACAATAAGCAGCGATTTATACATTTAATGTAGAACTTTGCCCTTTAGAGGAACATTTTACTTGAAGTATTATCACTACTTTTTTATAATAAACTCCTAGGTACGATATAGAATTTTACCTGTTTCCAGGGACAGTTGCAGCATCCACCCACGCTCGACCTTCCTTATCACGCATTTGAATGATATATTTATCAATTGGTGCTCCACCATCGCTCTTTGGTGCTGTCCATTCAAGATCAACGAAGTCCTTGTCCCAGTTCTTGGCTTCTGGTCTTCCAGGTTTGCTTGGTTCGTCTTGAAAGGAGGAAAAAAGTCACATTTAAGTCTGCAATCAACATTTTATTTACGAATATTACATATCTTAACGCAGAATCTGAAATATGCTAAAGCTTGTTTTTTAATATTATTTTTCTCACATTGTTTTTTTTAATTGGTACAGCTACCTATATTCAACATAGAAAAGGAAAATTAAATTAAATTAAACTACATTGAATTAATGTACTTTACGAAGTAATTCGCTTTATTCATGTGGGGTGATCTTGTTACCCCTCTTGATAGTCTGTGTCATGAAAATTCCAGGATATGATATTCAATCTGTAGCTTAATTTCCTTCACTTCTGAGTTTGTCTGGTTCCAAATTCCAAATTATTTTCTTTTGCATTATTTATGTCATTATTTATATTGTTATTTATGTTGTCATGACCTTTGGTTTCCAATTTTTTTTATTCCTTTGTGTTATGTTTATTCTAAAAGTAATGTTATTAGAAATAATTATTAGTGGAGTCTTATTGCGAGATACCTATTGTAGTACTTACAGGTGTGTTCGAATATTTCAATTTCAACAAAGAACTAAAATTTGTTTTATTGGATTTATATTTTTATTTATTTATTTTTAGAAATATTTATAGATATTTTTAAATCTTATTTTATTATAAGCAAATGTTTTGAAGTTGTTCATGATTGTATATATTTTTCTCCAATTTTTTAAAATTTTAACGTGATTTCCAATTTATGTTATAGTACTGTGACATTCATAGCTTGTAGCTGTGTTTTCACTATATTTAAAAAAATTTATATATATAGCATTGAGAAGTTTATCTTGAAATGGAAGGGAGACAAATGTAAATTTACTGTATACATTATGTTATCTTATGGTGTCACCAATAACATAACTAAGTTTTTAATTTTGGTATGCGTTTTCAACACTATGGAACGAGACTTTTGAACCACCCTGTATTTAAAAAAAATAGGACGATTATTTTACATTTTCATATTTGCTTGAGGTCTACAGTGAATAACACACAAATTGTTAAATACTCCAAATGTTTAACGAAGATTTGTATATGATTTTTATAGGGGTAATTCTATTAGTAAGTTGTAATAAACCTTGGTAGCAGGAGGGTTAAAAATGTATGATTAATATATGTTTGAAAAATAAAAATTTTTCTTCAGTGCCATTCGTTTAAGCATTTTAATACTTGTTTACCTATATATAAGATTATGAACATTGCTATTACGTCTCGTCATCCTTTCAGAATATCAGAGTTCTTATACAATAATCAATTATGGCATAAAATATTTATTGAAAAAAAGAGTTTCTGCAAAGCACATTAAATATTTACCAAATGGATTCTTGGCAATAATTGGTTTATCAAGTTCCAGTTCTTCTGATTCTCCCTCTTTGTTCACAGCCTTCACACGGAACTTGTATGGCTTTCCTTCCTGGAGACCAGTGACATTAGCCTCTGGCTCCGTAGATTTGCCACAAGGAATCCATTGACCTGTGAGAGGATCCAGTTTCTCAATTTCGTAATACTCAATGGGAACTCCACCATCATCCTCAGGTTTCTTCCATTTCAGTTTACAGCCATTCTTCGTAATATCTGTTGCTTCCAGTGGACCTTTGGGCTTTCCTGGACGACCTGTAAACAAAATGGAATAGTGAAAATATCAGAATTTTGGCTTAATGGAGGAAAACATCAAGATAATTACCCCGACAAGTATATTTTCGTTTTGTTATATTTATACACAAATAATTTCTTTTGAGATATCTGTTACTAAATAAATAGTTCCAATGAAATTTATGAAAAACCGATTAATAATTTATTCAAGAATTTTCAGCCTGACAGAATTTCCAAGAGAAAAAAAAACTAGAAATGAATTTAAATACTATTATAGTCACAATCATGCCATGGTATGAAAGAAAAATTTCATAACCTCAAGCGGGATTCGAACCTGCGACTTCCTGTACTCCGGTCAGGCGCTCTACCACTGAGCTATCGAGATCGTCTCACGCCAAAGGCTTGGAATTATCCCTTCATACTGGCGACTCTGTTATAGAGTACTGTCCATAGCGTCTGATCTAGTCAGCACTGCTTATGGTGGGAAGAAACTTTTTATAAATGTAATCTTCATCTTGTAATCTTGTAAAAAGTTTCTTCCCACCATAAGCAGTGCTGACTAGATCAGACGCTATGGACAGTACTCTATAACAGAGTCGCCAGTATGAAGGGATAATTCCAAGCCTTTGGCGTGAGATGATCTCGATAGCTCAGTGGTAGAGCGCCTGACCGGAGTACAGGAAGTCGCAGGTTCATATCCCGCTCGAGGTTATGAAATTTTTCTTTCATACCATGGCATGATTGTGACTATAATAGTATTTAAATTCATTAATATGTCACATCAACGGACGTTTATACGTCACCAACATCGTAAGATGAAAACTAGAAAGTTTGCGATTACATTCTACAGTATTAAATATAATAAAATAAGGACTGAATTACGTTTTATTAAAATTGCTGCTAATCCTACAAGGAAAGTATTGTTAAAATGATGCATATAAAGTTTGTAATAAACTATTTAGAGGACAATCTACTAAAGATTGTATTCAACTTCCTAGAAATCAATAGCAGTGCAACATCTACAACAAAATCTTAAAAACTAATATTAATGCTGTAATAATATTATTGTGAAAATTCATTAAAACAAGTACTTACCAAGGACGGAAATGTCAAAGTCTACTCTGTCTTCACCAACAGAGTTCTTTGCTATAATTGTATATTTTCCATTGTGGATTCTCTTCGCTCTCAATATAAAGAATTTTGTATTGTAATCAATATTGTCAATGCGGATGAGGTCATCAGACTTCAGTTCCTGTAATGCAAGAAATGAATAAACCATAATATTAAGTAAAAGTTTGCTGAAGCTAAATTTTATGGAAAAATGTACATGCTTATTCTTCAAATGAAGGTGGATGCACATTATAGCAACACTGGCTTCATGCAGATAAGTTTGCTGATACCTTATCTCAAAGTATAAAATAAATTACGGTTATTAATCTCAAAAAACAATCAATCAAACTCACCTTTCCTCCAAACATCCATGTGACTTCTGGAGGAGGTTCACCAGTAATGTTGATGTCCAGAGTAAGTGTGAGACCGACTTTCACCATCAGATTCTGTAGATTAGTACGGTCAATTTTTGGTTTCACTGCAATGAGAAGTTTACACAGTAAGCTTGTGAATTTCATGTGGACCAAAAAGAAATGGCACGTGTGATTGTACAGATGTATTTTGAAAGTAATTAATAAGTTCTTCATACTATGAAATAAATACTAAAACTGAGAAAGGTTTCATTAAAGAAATCTTGGTTAAGTATCTTGATTACACAACTTTTAATACTATATCACTTCGGAATATAAAGTATACTTTCTAAAGAAATTTCTTTCCAAGTTGTGGTTTTGCTTTATAGATAATGTGGATTTTTCTCTAAGGGTATGATGTTTGACAAAAGAACTATGTTTATATTTCATTTATTGTATTTCATAGATCTTACATTAGCAATGAAGCTTTAAGATGTGGAACAAGTCACAAGAGACTGATATTCATAAATATTTGTTAAACAAAATCCATTTATCAGTAACGTTGTCTTACAATACTTTTTTATTATAAAGAGCCATTACCTGGAATAACAACATTTCTCCTGCACAAGCGAACCCAATGATAAATTTCTTATAAAAATAATAAGAAATACAATTACTATGCTCAGCAATAGAATAGGCTACACCTTTCTGACTAGGAACGATATATTGATTTGTGCACATAATTAAATTTAATTCAACAAAAGCCGAAAAAATAAAAGTAGCACCAACTTAATGTATATTAAAAAATTTATAAACATGTAAAATACATATCCAGTTAATCCAATTTAGAAGGTCTTTACACTATCAGTCGCTATCTTGTAATCCCAATCTCCATTTTTTGGCCGTACTATTGGTTACTTTCGAGAAATCATACTAGAACTGCCTTCATTATTCCAATCAAATTACATTCACTAATCAGAAATACAGACTATAAACAAATCAAAGTCAGTATAATCTTACAAGATACAATGAGAGCAACCATCCTCTTAAAGGATTTCCAAGTGCCTCAATATCGGACAATTCATATCTTCATGGGAAAATAAGTTTTTTTTTTTCTTAACAGTTTGTAAATAAAGCTACTGACGTTTGTGATAGCAAACGTTCGTCAAAACAATATATAATGCAACACCATAAAATATAATTATACAAAAATTTGTAAGCCATGTCAGATCATTACTTTTCAGAAAGCACATTTTAACAACACATGCCTAAGTATGTATATTATTATTTTTAAGATTTTAAATTATGTTTTAACCAATAAACCGCAATTTAAATTTGGACATATTGTTATTTGCAGAAGATTTAGCTTTGCTAGCCTGTTCAGAGGAAGATTTACAAAGGACCATATACAATTTGAAACTGATAGCAAATAAATACTCTCTGGAAATTTCTACTGACAAAACTAAAATTATGGCTTTTTGTGGCAAAGAGTCCATTCCTAGCAAGATTTATATTAATTAAAGTATTTTGGAAAGGGTTAAAGAATTTAAATATCTTGGCTACAAATCATCTTCCTCAGCAGATTAAGACATTCATGACAAAACTTTACAGTATAATAAATCAATGGGCATCACAAATAGAATCAGTTCAGCGACATACCCGCACTCGTCTGCATAAAGCCTTAGCATTACCAGTCCTGTGCTATGGAAGTGAAGCATGGACTCTAAGGAAAGTGAAGCAAGCAGAATCACTGCTAGTGAAATGAGATTCATGCGCCGAACAGCTGGCTATACTAAGTGGAACCATAAAAGAAATGAAGACATCTTAAAAGAACTTGAAATGAACTCTATGTTAGCAGACATATGTCACTATCAAGATAACTGGCGTCAGCATATGAGGCGTATGTCTAGAACTAGAATCCCTTGTGCAATCCTGCATTACCAACCTAGAGGCAGGAAATCAACTGGACGTCCAATGAAGAGATGGGCTGGAAACTTTTGTGGACCATACCAGTCCTTCTGGGACTATAACCAGTATGGCTGATGACAATGAAATCATGTTTTATTTTACGACATTCGCAACTGTCGAGGTTATATCAGCATCACCGGTGTGCCAGAATTTTGTCCTGCAGGAGTTCTTTTACATGCCAGTAAACTATTGACATGAACCTGTCACATTTAGACACACTTAAATTCCATCGACCTGTGCCGGAATCGAACCCACAACCTCGGGCACAGAAGGCTAGCACTATACCGACTGCACCACCCAGGGCGACGTATATTATTATTAAACTGATGTAATACTAAATATGTTAACTCACAGAATCTTGCTTTAGCGATATGTGGGTTGGTCTCTTCGCTGGGGTCACCAGGTCCAGCCTTGTTCACTGCTCGTACTCGGAACTGGTACTGGTTTCCTTCCTCCAGCTTGGGAACAGTGCCCTGGCAGGTATTTCCATGTACATCAGCAGCCTTCACCCAGGCTCCTCCATACTTGTCCATCAGCTCTATCACATAGCCTAAAATGGGAGAAGAAATCATGTAAGCAATATATGCTTCTGATCTGTCTCAATGTATATGGTCTTTAAATAATTTTGTGGGAATTCAATAACATTAATTTTAAGGGCAAAATAATTTATTTCAAATAATTACCAGTAATTGGTGCACCACCATCACGAATTGGTGGTTCCCACTTCAATTTCACCATTGTCTCATCCCAGTCGACGATTTCTGGCAGTCCAGGAGCAGAAGGAGGATCTGGAAAGGTATTCATAAAAATATTTTGTTATATGTAATTTAAAGCAGTCTTATTTCGTCTAATTGTGCATAATTATAACACTGTAAAGAACTCATTTCACATCTTCAACAACATTAAGCAACTGATATGCATATGAGTAGGTACTTTTCCTTCTTTTCCCCTCTTTTTTTGTTCTCTTGATCACCAGATGAATTTATTATCATACCCTTTTGATTGTGCATTTTATTTAATTTTCGTATTTCTTTTCTTCTTTTTATTATTATTTTATTACATTTCATTTTGTTACATTCTTCCTTAAATTTTCCATATTAACTATTTGTACTAAATGAGTTGTTTTTATTATATTCCAATGTATTTTACTTTCATTTTTCTATTATGGTATTATTTTCATGTTGTTTAGTGTCGATTTTGTTATGATATTATTATTATTTTTCATTGTAATATGTTAGTATCCTGTTCTTTAATTTTTTGTTAAATTTTCACTGCTTGTATACTTTGTGACCTGGTAGAGTGTAAGAGAAGGCCCTATGGCCTAAACTCCGCCAGTATAAATAAATAAATTAGTATTATTATTATTATTATATTACAGGTAACCGAAGTGATTTGTTACTGTGATAATTTAAATGAATTACTGAAAGTAAGTGCTATATAACATAAACTCACCGAACGGATTTTTGGCAAGAATGGCAGTGTCTGTTGCCAAAGGTTCAGATTCTCCCTCTTCATTCACAGCCTTCACTCTAAAGTGATATTTCTTCATGGGTTCAAGTCCTGTGATTTCCTGTTCAGTTTTGTTGGGATCAACAAATCCAGCGGGAACCCAACGACCTGTTGCTGCGTCCATCTTCTCCACAACATAGCCAGTAAGTGGCAGGCCACCATCATCCTTTGGCTTTTTCCACTTCAATTTACAGCCTTCCTTGTGAACATCGGTGACTTCAAGTGGTTCACCAGGTTTATCAGGTTTGTCTGTAAGCAAATAATAATGAACACTTAAACATCTTTACAGACAACACTTAGCAGTAGTAGTAGTAGTAGTAGTAGTAGTAGTAGTAGTAGTAGTAGTAGTAGTAGTAGTAGTAGTAGTAGTAGTAGTAGTTATAGTAGTTATAGTAATAAGCATGCTACCCCATTACAGGCCCCAAAAAGTCCTTAGGCTGGTGGGATGTCTCCCACCTCACGAGACAATCGACACTGAGTAACAGTAGGAATATCAATCTGAAGTGCTGGTCACCTTAGTCACAAAGGAAATACTCCTGGTACTCATTTCTCTGGAGACTAAGTGAAGCCCAGGGACATAGTACAGCCGAAAAGATTAGATCAATGGGAAAAGTACAAGACTTCATCGGGAATCGAACGAGCGACCTTTTGACTTGTAGTGCAACATCTTATCTGAGATCCTATCGCGAGTCTCAGTAAGTAGTAAGGGTATCATTTTATTAATGACTGAAGAGATGAGAAAGAGCAGATGAATTTTGTCTGGAGTTCTCTATGGACAGCATTGTTTTACGCGTCCTAAATCTACGACACGGGTCTCCCAGTTTTGCTTCCCTCCAGGAGGAAGCTATGGTAAAGATTTTGTCTCCTTTTAATCCATAGCTCTCAGCTGAGCCACAAATATTGGATCTAATGGCCAGCACGGTAACTGCGAACTATGAAGGACGACTGATATGCAGTATTCAAAAAATGTAGGGACAAACATGACTTACAATCATGCATTCTTCAATAATTTTACAGAAAAAAAAAAATGTTTTATTTAACAACGCTCGCAACTGCCGAGGTCATATCAGCGTCGCCAGTGTGCCGGAGTTTTGTCCCACAGGAGTTCTTTTACATGCCAGTAAATCTACCGATATGAGCCTGTCGCATTTAAGCACTTAAATTTTTATCCAAAATATTATTTAAGTTTTTATTTAAATAAAATGATCATTTTTGTCTGTTTTCTGCACTTACAGAAGCACCACTTCAATACCAGTACCAAAGGTATTCTCTTTTGATGTATGGTCAAGAATATGTTGTGAATGACAGGTAGGTTCTGTGAAATGTTACTTATTTTTATTTGTACTCACCCAATATTATCACTTCTACAGTTGCTTCGTCTGTGCCAGAGCTGTTTTCTGCTTTGATCGTGTATGTGCCTGTATTCTTCCTGGTTGTTTCTGACAGCTGGATCTTTGTGTTATAGTCTTCGTTTTCAATCTTAACATTTGGTCCATTCTCCAACTGCTGTCTTTGGAAATGCCAAGTAATAGTTGGAGGGGGTTCACCCTTGACATCGACATCGAATTTAACAGATGTTCCTGCACGTACTGTGACTTTTTGTAGTTTCTCACGGTTGATGAAAGGTTTCACTGAAAATAAATTATAACAGTATGAATAAGACAGTTAGTTTTATTTGATTTTATCCATAAGTTAATGTCGGAATTTTTTTAACATATTTCTACCGCAGAATGACACTAATAGTACTATTAAATATCACCATCCATAAGATTCAGTAATTGGAATCAGCTGAATTAAGACTATGTTTATTATTTTATCCAAAAGAACACTTTTTACAATGAACATGCATTGAATCCGTTGTTAATATAATTAAAATATTACTCTTACTGTTAATGAAATTAAACTGAAAGAAAACCGTTATACAATTTCTGAAATTCTTTTCTAAATTTTATTTTTTAGGAATATAATTTATGGTGATCATTTTCACATGTTAATTTGGATTAAGTTTTTAAATACCTAAGTTTACTAGTTTCAGCTTAGTTGGAGCCATCTTCAGAATTATTTTAATGTCACTTTTTACGATATAGAAGCTTATTTCAGAAATGTAGTACAGTTCAAAAGTAACACACAGATAAGGCAATTTAGCGAATGTTTACTAGCAATTATTTCAGAATATCTATTCATACTAACAAATGAAGTTATTTTAGTGCCATATCCAAAATTATAAAATTCGAATTGTTAAGCACTTCTAACAAAGGAAAATTTATACTTTCAATTTGAGCTTGAAAAGATTCATTTCGTGAGTATATGTTTGAATACTTACAGAACCTGGCCTTTGCAATATGTGGTTTAGTGGGCTCACTGGGCTCTGAAGGGCCAGCTTTGTTTACTGCTCGGACACGGAACTGGTACTGGTTTCCTTCTTTTAGTCCAGGAACTCGTGCCTCACAAGCAGGAGTCTGAAGTGAATAGGAAGTTAAGACAAAATGTCAGTCATGAATCCCACTCTCTCTGGTAGTAGGCTGACAGTTAACTCGCTAGGTTAGGGCTATTCCTTTATTACTGTGTACTATGGAAAGATAAATAAGAATAATCGTAGAGACAAAGGCTGAAGTAACGTATTAAGTTGATTATTGTTGTTACATGAATATACAGTAAATTCCTCTGTTCTAGTACATGCTATGCAGGTAATAATGGGTATAAACAGTGAAGATAAAGAGTATTTTGAGCACTAACAATAAATAAATAAATAATAAAATTAAAGGAAGTAATTATCAGTTAAGTTATCTCTATGAACTTACGATGGAATATACTGAGGGTGGGGACAGAAATGGAAGTTCCTAAGTTCTTCTAAGAGAAATTTGAGATGGTGATAAAAGTGAGGCACAGCAACATGCTCCTGATTTTTATCTCCAGAAAAAGAATCCATTGTGCCCATTTGTCAAGAAACCAGGGAGAGGAGTGAATGAAGCACTAGCGTAGCTCAGTAGTAGAGCATTCAGTGCGTAGAGCTGAATGTACTGGGTTCGATCCCCAGTGCCAGAGCGAATCTTTCTCTGTTAATAGTACACATAAAGAACTTACTGGATTTTAGAAACTACATAGAAGTACTAATGATGAAAAAGTCCTTTGTCTATTCATGGGATCGAATAGACCTTCTCCCACTTCATATTTAGTCCCTTTCGTGCGTTTAGAGTTTATTTCTTCTTCGTGGTAAAAACAAACATTTTATTTAGAAATGGTTTAACAAATTATGTGAAATGGCAGACTGTACATTTACTTCCTCTAAATTAATTTCGGAAATAAGAACATAGCAAATATTTGGTTATTAATTTGAAATTGAAGAGATTTGGAGAAAATAAATGTCTAATTTTACATGGGTCGCCTATTTCTTTTAATAAATTATACATATTTACCGACTGAATATATCTGCTCCTTTACATTTTTTTATATCAGCATATTTTCTTGTATCAGTCTCCAATGCTTTGGAGTTCTCTTACTGCTTCCAGCCTCAAGTGTTTCACGAGTATTACCTCTGTAATAGTCACGCCAGTCTACTGAGAAAAGACTGCATAACGTATTCAGTTGAGTCCGTTATGTCTCTCTAGTATTTCACTACCACTACTATCTTCCTTGCACGTATTACACATAGTGGTTTGTTACATTCTAATATCAGCATCTTGGACGTCTCTCTTGTAAGGAACTAAGGAGTTGTCGAAATAGACATATTTGTAGCCAACTGAGTTTATATTTATCGATGTGGTCCATTACTGGTTTCATTTTTAATTCTTGCAAATTATCTATATATTTTTTTATTTTTTATATCCAGCAGTCCTTAAAAGCTTAATTTCACTAGTTAGAATTATATTATTATCGTAGTTTCGTGTGACCTACTCTTCAATACTTTATGATAGCATTGGTCTTGTCAATGTGATGATTCTTGTATGTTTCTGGACCATACAATGTTTGAATACTTGTTTAATGATTCCCATTGATCTGTTATAATTTATCAGTTTTGCTGATGTGTAAAATTTATTCTCACACGCAATATCATAGCCGAAATATTTCAAGATAAATACCATATAGGCCTAAATGATTTTATCATATACCTACCTAAACATATTTTACTACGAACTGGTTAGTTTCCTTTAAATGCCATAATTTTCGACTATATGTTAAAATTTTCGTAATAAATTTCTCAGCAAAAAGTTTTATTAATGCTGTTAAAGTTAATACTTTTTAAACAATACTATTTCTCGAAATAGAGAGACTAATTAAGTGTGTCTTACCGTAGTGGTGAGAATCTCATCCCAAGAGCTGCTGAATTTCTCCTTCTTCTCAATAATATAGCCAGTAATTGCAGCTCCTCCATTGGATTTAGGAGCTTCCCACTTGAGGTCAACACGATCCACATCCCAGTCAACGATATCGGGAGTACCTGGCTTACTTGGAATGTCTGTAACAATGGTTCATGACACTTAATGAGATTTTATATACAGAAAATTAACCTAACTGCTCTTCTAGCACGTGAAGTTAACAGAATTTGGCATATTCAAGTTGAGAAACTCAAAAGAATTGCCTCTTTTAATTATCATTCTTGTTTTCTCACTTTTCGAACTGTATACAAAATAATGAAATGCTGAAATATCAATACACAGATTTTTTATGTCATGATGACTAAGTTTTCCAGCTTCTCTGACAACTTTACAGAGTAGTCATTTGCATGCCTCGTTACTAGCAATTACTATGTACTTTGTTTCACATTAAAAACGCAATGACAAATAACAACGACTTTTGTAAAATGCACTCAACTGCTTTTAAAGATCCACAGCCTACTCTGATTAGCATCTACCACAAATGAGTGCAGTTTTAGTGACAGAATTTATATATTAATTTTTTCGTAGATTTTTTTCTTACATATTCTAAAATATAATGCAGTTTTAACAGAATCGATGGATTTAGAATATTTCTTTAAAATTTTCCAGTAAACAATGAAGAGAGCTAGTATTTCAATATGTATAGTGTTTAACATTGAAATAACTGTCGTGCATTTCTCGATTCACCATCCAATATAACGAGCAGTGGCGTATACTGGTTAAAGGGTTTGGGCTACCGCTGACCCTATTATTACACAAAATATATCTAACAATTACTTTAATTTTAATTACTATGGTAAAACTAATAATACAAAATTATTACATTATGTTATATTATAAACTTTTTCTTTTGTAATTTCCTTGGGCTACAGCCGGTAGCCCGCAAAATACGCTCCTGATAACGAGACTATCAGAAAATGGTTTTTATATTTAAACAACTAGTAACTATATACAGTAATCATGTGTTGGTTACAATTACATAGTATCTAAGAAATGTAGTGCAGTTCTCAAATTATGACTGATAGCTCGATTACAAATAAAAATTTCGAATAAAAATTGTAAGAATACAGTATTTAAACTATTTAACAAAAATAACTTTTATATATAAAAGTGTTAGCAGAATTACAAATTTAACTTTGTACTATTTTATTTAACCGAAGTAATTATGGGCACAAATTACCAGTACTCTCCTTGTCAACATTAGTGATTCTTGCATGGATTCGTTCTTTAGCTCATTAATCACTACTGGTACTATGCACCAATATTAAGCATTAACAAGTAGTGACTTCCTTGGTTACCGGTATGTTGTATTCATATCCCTATTCATATTCATTTATTGCATCCAACTGACCACATACATAATATGGGACATGTCAAACTTGTGAGTATGATAAACATCTATAGTTTAAACAACAAGATAAGGAACACAATCTAGTAATACTTTATCACAAATTGAATGAAGTGCACTTGATTGTTACAATAATTTATAATTTGGAATGACATTTAGGCCTACTACATAAACATTATCTAAGCTAATGTTCAACTCACCAAATGGATTCTTAGCAAGTGTGGCATGATCAGTCTCCAAAGGTTCACTCTCCCCTTCTTCGTTGACGGCTCTCACTCGGAATTTGTATTCGTTGCCTTCTTGCAGTCCCTTCACTTCCATCTCAGGTTTGTCACTCTTGCCTACTGGCACCCATCGTCCAGTAGAAGTATCGAGCTTCTCAACTACGTAACCAGTGATTGGCTTGCCACCATCATCTTCTGGTTTGTCCCATTTCAACTTGCAACCATTCTTTGTAACATCTGATACCTTCAACGGACCCTTTGGTTTTGAAGGAGAAGCTATAATAAATATCGAAGAAATTGGTAATACTTAACACTCGTAAATGGATAAATATTTCAAACAAACATTTGTGTATATTCTGCACGACTTACATAGAACTGTAATCTCAACTTCAGCTTCATCTTTTCCATGTTCATTTTCAGCAACAATTTTCCACAGTCCGGAATTCTTCCTTACACCATCGTTGATGGTGAGTTTGGTGTTGTAGTCTATGTTAACTATTTCAATATTTCCTTCAGATTTAACCTGTATCAATAAAATAAATATAAGCATGAAGTATGTATACTGATCGTGACAATTAATACGAATAAAATAATTTACATTCTCGGACTCATAATTGCATTCGAAAATGAATTTTATAGTCAGAAAAATCATAAATAGACTACGGAACTTTACACACTAAAAACCTGAAAATATGCACGCAACTATGCAATAAAACAGTAGAAATATGTGCTAAAAATGAAGGATATGCGGTAAAGAAATTAATATACAGCACGAAAATAATTTAAAATAATAATTGTCATCAAGCCATCATCACTTTTGAAATATTTTTTCTTGGCATGTACAAATTACTGTTACTAATTTTACATACATATTTCAATGGATACCGAGTAGGCCTACCTTTATAATTATCTAATATATTTTTTAATTTCTTTGTCTTTCATGTAATTATTACGACAGTAAAGAATTAACGATTTATACAGGTTCTCTACTGCGAATCTTCAGGATCTGACTTAGCAGTCACTAATGATGTTCTATTGTTTTACAAATTGTCAAAGCCTGCTAATTTTTAAACATGACTCGCTGATTAATTTCTTTCATTGCTTTTATACAAAATGTTTCTCATAACAATGTTAAATTCCTATGTCCTATACCCAGAAAAAGACATGGTATATTTATTTCTCACAGAATTTTTATATTCCTTGGAAGTTATTCGTATTATTGTCAGAAAAGATTTTGAAATTAGATAATAAATCGGGCAAAACAATGAAAGATGTTGATATATGCATTTAAATATGCAAAATAAAAATATATATGCATTTAAAGGGGAAAAAATTTCGAAATACATATTTATGCAAAATGAAGTTAGCTTCATTAGAAAGTAAGACCATGGTCGGCAAAGATCCATTTTTATTTTCTGAGTAACTTGTGCCAAATCAATAAAAACACGCAACTGTATTAAATTCCGCAGTATATAACTTGTTGAGTCAAATGAATTAAATACTATTATAGTCACAATCATGCCATGGTATGAAAGAAAAATTTCACAACCTCGAGCGGGAATCGAATCTGCGACTTCCTGTTCTCTGCTCAGGCGCTCTACCACTGAGCTATCGAGTTCGTCTCACGCCAAAGACTAGGAATTATCCTTTCATACTGGCGACTCTGTTATAGAGTACTGTCCATAGTGTCTGATCTTAGTCAGCACTGCTTATGGGTGGAAAGAAACTTTACAAATGTAATTACATTTGTAAAGTTTCTTTCCACCCACTAAGATCAGACGCTATGGACAGTACTCTATAACAGAGTCGCCAGTATGAAAGGGTAATTCCGAGCCTTTGGCGTGAGACGAACTCGATAGCTCAGTGGTAGAGCGCCTGACTGGAGAACAGGAAGTCGCAGGTTCGATTCCCGCTCGAGGTTGTGAAATTTTTCTTTCATACCATGGCATGATTGTGACTATAATAGTAATTAATTCATTAATATGTCACATCAACGGACGTATATACATCATCCAAACATCGTAAGATGAAGATTACATTTGTTGAGTCAAAGTTACTGGAAAAAATAATTACGTGTATGAGACAGGAACTGTATATCAGAGTGAAATGAGCACAATATGAGTTAAAGTAATAATAAATCTCAGATAAATATTTCAATTTTAAATAAGTATGATAATGGCTATTTCTCAAATTACTTCTTGTCAACTAATTACCACAAGAATTATTATGAAACTTGCAAAAATATAATAAAAAAATATATATATTATATTATTAACTGAACCAAAAATCTAAAATTAATATAATTAATTTACTTAGAAATAATGAATAGATCCGTATGTCAAATTTTCAAATTTTATTCATAGCATTTGTTTTTTGTATTAATTTAATACTGGTAACAGTGTTAATTCAAGAGACGAATATTTATTTAAAAAAAAGCAATACAATGTTTGGGATGTGCATATAGGAAAATTGGGAAGGAAGGAAACCTGAACAGGTATTCATGCTTCAGACCTTGAAGCTTAGATTTGAAACAATCTGTATGAAATATCAACTATGAACCTTTCCACATTTAAAGACACCATATTCAGTTCTTCAATTTATATTATTTATTTTAATCGGTTACTTAATGATGCTGTATTAACTACAGGTAATTTTCGTAAGTTGAGACAGAGAATTCGCCATGGATTATCCGACATTCACCTTACAGTTGGGGAAAACCTCGGAAAGAACCTAATCATGCTATCAGCCCAGGCAGGATTCGAACCCACGTCCAATCAGGAAACTAGCGCCTTACCCTTGAACTATACCAGTGGTCTTCCATTTAATGATAAAATACCAAGAAATTTTGTGTAAAGTAGTAGTAGAAGTAGTAATAATAATAATAATAATAATAATAATAATAATAATAATAATAGTAATAATAATAATAATAATAATAATAATAAATCATTATCACTATTATTCCCAAAAGTAACAATCCTCAGTTTTATAATAGAATAATGATCACTCTCTGAATTGTGTACCATACTGAGGACAGCACAAATAGCCTATTCATAATTTAAGTCTCATCATACATTCATATTTTTGCAAATAAGCATTCTATTTAGTTTATGAAAATCCTCTGTACCTCCTTATCCAGTAAAAGCCATTTCACAGTTGGAGGAGGTTCACCTCTGATGTTAACATCATATTTAACCATTTTTCCTGCTTTGACAACAATAGGTTTCAGATTTGTACGATCGATTCTTGGTTTCACTGAAAGAAAGAAAACATATTATGGATAAGAAAACTAATACTGGTAATTTAAGAGTTTTCTACTAGATTATTTTAGTTGCCAAAATATTAACATAGAAAATTTACTTTCATTTTTATTCACTCTTAAATTATTATTATTGTTGTTAAATAACTAGTACTGAATGTGATTCATTAGAAAATTATAAAATGAATCTTACAGGCTTTGTGTTTGACAAGATGTGACTTGGTAGGGTCAGAAGCAGGCGAGGGTCCAGCCTTGTTAACAGCCACAATACGGAACTGGTATTCAGCTCTTTCCTTCAAGTCAGGGACTTTAGCTTCTAACTGATCTCCTGGAACTTCAATAGCTTTCTCCCAGTCTGGCTTGTACCTGGGAAAATATAATCATGTAAAGTAAAATTCACTGGAATAGTAGAAATTCATAAAGAAAGCTTAGGAATTAGTGTTATTTAGCCACTGTTTTGCCGAACAGAGAAAATTAACGAGCCTACATTAAGCTGGATCTCCAAATTCACGAAAATAAATAAATAAACATGAGGAAAGTAAATAAATTTTGAATAATTTCAAGGGAAAAATTGTTCCGGAACCAGGCATCGAACACGGGACCTTTGGCTAAACGCACCAATGCTCTCCCGACTGAGCTACCCAGGAACTATACCCAACACCGACTCAATTTTTCCCTTTATCTCCATATACCTCAAAGTGGGCTGACTAACCGCCAAGCATCCAACAGTGAGTGCACAGAAACTCTGTGTGACTTAAATTGTGGTTTTCTGTTAATGAACAGTGACGTGTATTATGCAAATCTAGCTTTCAGGTATAACTTCCTGTGAAACTGATTTGAAAAATTTCAAAGGAAAAATTGTTCCGGTGCCAGATATCAAACCCGGGACCTTTGGCTAAATGCACCAATGCTCTCCCAACTGAGCTACCCAGGAACTCTACCCGACACCGACTCAATTTTTTCCCTTTATCTCCACATACCTCAAACTGGAGCTGACTAATCGTCAGCTTCACAGGGAGTTATACCTGAAAGCTAGATTTGCTTAAATAAATCTTTAATCAATATCTAAATTACTTGAAAACGTCATCAGATAAATATTTATTTAAAAAAATTTCAGTTTCATAAATGCATATATGAAATATTCAGGCTTGTTTTAAAGGATTACTTAGAGAAATAAGTTAAATAAATAGTCCACATTTACCATCTTATTTTAATAATAAAGAAAAGACAGTGGAATTATTTTGTTGAAGTCTCACTGCCAATGCTGGTAGGTCTCATGGAATAGATGGGTAAAACCATATTCCAGAGAATGCCAAGCTACTCGCATAAGTGTGGGTATTAGAACTCGTTGAAATGTCAGTAAACAAACTGTGGTTTCATTATAAGTGTTTCTTTTGGTATTACAGGGTATATATTGAAGAGAGATAACAACATTTTATTAATGCCTTCAGTTTTTGGAATATTTATTTATGTAGGCCTAGTAATACAGTAATAAAACCGAAGTACACACTAAATAACGGTTGCAATGAGTAAGCAGTAGCAATAGCAGAGGATTATTTAAGAGCTTATTGACTCTCACATGTCAGCCTCAAGGTTTATTTTGCTACCCCATAACTTTTCATAGAGGTTCCAGTTCTGGGTTTTTACGAAGCTCCAGGACTTTCACCTCTATGTAAGGATCTTCCGTACTGCCCAATGGAGAGGTTCCAAATGTCTGGAGCCTCCTCCTTTCCAGGACCTCACAATGAGTAAGCTATGTAAAACAGAGTTGGGTAGAGTAGTAAGAAAACAATTTTTATGATTTTGATGTGTGGTAAACAGAGAAAACTGAAAATCAAAGTTTACAAAAACAATTCCTATATAATGAATTAAAAGACAATTTTCAGAGAAAAAGATAGCATCAATTTCAAACAATGACCTTCAGTGTATGAACAACAACCTTTTACAAAGATGTCTAGGATTAGTTCGTGCAAATGGGCAGCATTTCCAAAATGTCTATAGAAAGTTGTTTATGCTGAATCCTATCTTTACTCTGCTGAGCCCATGCAGTCATCTCTGTTGGAAGTATGGCTCAGCCTACCAGCTGCATGGAAACTGTTGGTAGTAGGACATGAAGGAAATGATCGCATTGTGGAATTTGAACATTGTATGTAATTAACAGGGAAAGAAAAATGTATCTCTCGTTTCATAAATTCTGCAGTACAGATTAATTTGATAAAAACCAAAATTATATTTTGTTTAACAGACTACAACAATTGAACTCATAAACTGAGCATATACCTGTCTTTCTTTTCAATGATGTACTTTTCAATGGGTGCTCCACCATCACTGCTTGGTTTGGTCCATTTCAGATCCACACTCTCATTATCATAATCCACGATTTCAGGTGTACCAGGCTTAGTTGGTTCATCTGAAAGAATATTGATAAAACGACTCCAAAGGTTACAAATTCAATGGACATGTTTTACACTATACAAATTAGGTAAAGAACTCAATATAAAAATTTAGATCAAATTTTGAGAATAAATTTGTATGCATGTCATTGACAAATATACTTTTAAAATATAATTATTAAAAATAAAAATAATGATCGATTTATATGTATAATATGTACGGTATACCTCCATCCTTTACCATTAAAGAATATTTATTACTTTTATTCAAAACAGACCTAAGAATTAAGGAATTAAGTATAACGTAAGTGGCCTTTTAACACCTTCATACATGATCTCAATACCTTTCTGGTCTCTACATGCTTAGCGTAATGAATTCTGGTAATATACTGTTCTTTATACACTTACTTTTTATAGACTAGAGATGGCTTAAAGTAATATATCAGCTGATGCAGTCAAAAATAGTCTTAAAAGGAAGATGATTTCGAAGTGCATCACAAATCTTAATATACGTTTACCGAGTTCGTAAATAGAATGACATCAGTAGAAAGTCAGGGTTGTTAGGGTAACTTTACTGAGCACAAGAAGTCAAAACTGATAATTTCCACCAACTTACCAAATGGATTCTTGGCGATCGTGGCTTTCTCTGTCACCAAAGGCTCAGAGTCACCTTCCTCATTCACAGCTGTTACACGGAATTTGTATTCTTGACCGGGTGTAAGACCTGTCACTTCCATTTCCGGGAAAGGACGATCTCCAGGTACTCGACCAACTCGTACCCATTTTCCTGTAGCCACGTCCATCTTCTCCACCTCGTACTCTTTGATAGGTAAGCCACCATCGTCTTCTGGTTTCTTCCACTTCAACTTGGCAGATGTCTTTGTAACATCTGTTACTTCTAATGGTCCCTGTGGGACACTGGGTTTGCCTGTATGAAAACATAAACTTGTATATCTCTATTTTAATTTTTACTACTAATAATATCACTTCTTACTACTAACTCCAGGAACAAAATTAATTGAGTAGGTAGATGACAACAACACAACTGGTCATGTGTGTAAGTCTGCTATTACTATGGCAATGATTGTGGTAATGAGAATGAGGACAGAAGTGAAGGTGAGTAGGTAAAGGAGGAGAAAACGTTAAGCAAAGGAAAAGATATAAAAAATGAAAAGCAGCAGAAGAGAAATATGGAGAAAAAGCCTAATTTGATTTCGTGGAAGAGAAGCTGAAAATTGATATTGATATTGGTTGGTGGTGGTGACCACGACTGAAGCCACTACCTTCAGCATGACAACATAATCATTATTTTCATCTACTAATCGTACTGGTACTAAAGTTGTTTATTGTACAGAGTGCTAAGGAAACGAGTGAAAATATTTTTTGAGTAACAGAAGACAATGAAACAAACAAAACAATTCCACAAGCAATTGCCATATCTAGTAGTGTTTTATGATTTTACAAATTTCAATGTTATTAGCGTAAATAGTACTTGTACTGCACCAAGACTTCGTGGTTTAAGGCCATATGCCTTGGACTAACATTGTGTAAAGAGTGTAGGTTCGAGTTTAGTGGGAGATGAAATTTTCTGATGAAATTTCGGCCAGTGTATGAGACAGGTGGCCACCCAGCATATGATGAATTTGGGGAGCTATGGTAGGTAGCGAAATCTGGTTCTGCAAGCCAACTGTAACAATGGGGGGATGATCGTGTTATCTACACGTTACACTCATACTAGCTGAATGTGCCGAAGTTTATGAACATACATTGGGATAAAACACAAATCAAGCAACTATAGAAAGTACTATATTTGTGTGTGTACCTGATCTTCAGGAGAGTGGTACTGGACGGAAGGTTAGGAGAGGCGTAGTTATCACTCAACATGATGATACGTATTCTCTTATGATAGAGAAAACACATTGATGAAACTTGGGTACAATAAGTACAAGAATTCCATAAATAACAAATCAGAAGGAAAAGGACACTAAGTCTTTCTGTGGGGAGTCTAATCTTGCAGGCATTTTCGTTCGAAATACGTACTAATATAATATACTGCTGATTACTGAACAAAAAGAGTAGGAAAAAATTTGCAGAAATATCTTCAATTCGTTCTGATTTTACTCATCATCTCTCAAAATAATATTGCACTTTTCCTTAACATGTTGTACATGTACATAGAGTATTTTACAGCTGCGGCGTGTGGTGATGACGTTTTAGGGGAAGCAATTAGATGGAAACCCTGTATGTAGGCAACAGACATCGAAGCCCAGTCGAGCAATGGCATACATACAGGCACCACTTCCCTTCACGTCATGCTACCGCACGCCACTGTTTTACAGTGCATTAGCAACTTTTAAAATGAAAATTAATCAACTAAATATTCCTAAGATATTCAAAATTAAATTCTTCAGAATATTTTAAAAGAAAAGAAAAACATACTCACCGAGAACTGTAAGCTCAACAGTCTCTTGGTCCTTTCCAGATGCATTTTCTGCAATAAGGGTGTATTTCCCAGTATCCCTTCGCATAGCACTTATAATGGTGAAATCTGTGTGATAATCAATATTTTCAATTTTAATTTTCTCTGTTGTGACCAAAGAGATGTTATCGCGCCACACCCATGAGCATGTCGGGGGAGGTTCTCCAGAAACGTCCACTGACCACTTGTGTGTTCGGCCAGCCTTAATTGTTACGCTCTTGAATGCAGTACGATCAATTCTTGGCTTCACTGAAAAAAAGAATAGAAAAATAATAAAATATTTTATAAACTTAAATTTATTCTCTTCGGTTAGCCACAAGAATGATTTTAACATTTTACCTTAGTGCTTCAATAATTTTAACTATGTGGGATGTCAAGGATATCGCAGAAAAAATGATTACATAAAAAAGTGATGCTCATTTGTCAAAAGGTGCGTTACTCACGATTCCTATGTTTGCAGATGTGGTTGTTTGTAGGTTCACTTGGTTCACTGGCTCCAGCTTTATTATGTGCTCTTATTCTGAATTGGTAGATATTCTTTTCTTTGAGGCCTTCCACTATGCCTTCAGGATTGTTGTCTTTTGTTTTCAGAACTTCGACCCATTCCACTGAGAGCTTATCCTTCATTTCAACAGTGTAGTGAGTAATGGGACGACCACCATCTTCTTCTGGTTTAGCCCACTTCAAAGTCACGCTCTTGTTATCATAGTCGATGATATCTGGCTTACCAGGGCGAGCAGGCTCGTCTACAAAAAGGAAATATTTTAGGTTTTTGTCACATAATTAACATTTGTATGCACTGAGTATCAAAGTTTAATAAATAAATGATTTATGATAAACTTACCATAAGGATTCCTGGCAGTGATTGGTTCTGTTTCGAGGGCCTCAGATTCACCTTCCTTGTTAACTGCCTTTACTCGGAATTTGTACTTTTTCTTAGGTGTTAAGCCATCAATTGTAAAGGACTTCTTATCTGGTCCGACCTATTATAAAATGAAATTAGATTACAATCCAAAAGTACAATCTTAATTTAATTTAATTTCATTTCATTTATTCCAATAATATTCATTAATATTTGTCTTCGATAAAATCAATTGGAGTAACCTTTTACCACCTAGGATAACTTTTTACTATTTCCTAATATAGTTTGAAGTGAATAGTGTTCCATCTGTTCACAGTATTTTCGTACAATATTGATCCTATAAGCTTCTTGTGCAAACGTTTTTTAAACAGATGCAAGCTAATCATTTGAAACGAAATTAATAAGTCGCATGCGGTTATCCTGGCTGGAAAATGGTCACTCCAATTTGAACGCCAAAAGATATGAAGTTATATCAGAAGTTTCCAGGTACAGTTTCCATGGATTTGCATTAAGACTGATTTTCAACGTTAAAATAATATTGTGCTCGGTACTGAATAATATATATATATATTTTACTTAGTTATTTAACGATGCTGTGTTAACTACGAGGTTATTTAGCGTCGATGGGATTGGTGAGAGTGAAATATTTGGCGAGATGAGGCAGAGGATTCGGCATAGATTACCTGACATTTGCTTTACGGTTGGGAAAAACCTCGGAAAAAACCCAACCAGATAGTCAGCCCAAGTGGGAATCGAACCCGCGCCCAAGCGCAACTCCGGATCAGCAGGCAAGCGCCTTAGCTGACTGAGCTACGCCGATGGCCGAATATATATATTTTTTTTCCTCTTAGGAAGATGAAGTAATATTTTGTACCATGGAATATACGAAATCTCTTTACACATTTACTTGCAAAAAAATAAAATGATATAATACACAAAAACAAGTTAGACTACAGAAATATACAAACGGATGTACTGTTAGATGAATTATCAGCCCACATAATCATTCAATTTCAGAGTCAAAGATGGTATTGAGACGAGTTTTCTTGAAGCACTTCTATATACCCTGTCACCACTCAACAATTTGTACGATTCACTTTACCTGTATTACCAGTACAAGAAAAAACAAGAAACCTCAACATCATATCACATAACTACTAAACAACGTCTTATCATTTCTGGGTGAGATACATCCAATAAGAAAAGTAACCTACAGGAATTCTTGCAATTGATACCGATGTCCGAAATATCAGAATTTCAAGAAGGTTCAGTCACTGTTGCAGTTGTCCAGTCTATTCAACGTACCTCTCCTGCAGGCACCCATCGACCAGTGTCCATATCCATCTTCTCCAATACGTAGCCTGTGATTTCGGTTCCACCATTGTCTTCTGGTTTGTCCCACTTGACCTTTACATGATTTGCTCGTATTTCCTCTGCCTGCAGAGGGCCCATTGGTGAGGTAGGTTTGTCTGTTGGAAATTGAAATTAACGCTTTATGTAGCTGTGACAATGAAATTTAACAATAAGTAACATTAAGATTACTTTCTCAGTTTTCTCTTGTCTGTACATTAAATTCGATGAAGGTGATTATCATCAATTGATTTTAATGATATATTGCCTAATTAACTACAGAGGGTAGAGTATGTAGTATAATATATCACGAAGAGTGTAATTAAAAGAACAAAGACAGAATTAGTTAAGTCCCATTAAGAATAATAAATATATTTAAAAGATATAAAATAACTATATCCAGTTTAGTCAACCGCATACCTTCAGAATGCAAAATGGGAGGTGATAAAAACATTTCAAATTGAAATTGCATCTTATGAGTGATGTAAAACATAAAAACAGGAACAGTGGTGAGTATGGATATCAATTCGAATCCTAAAA
The DNA here is from genome assembly GCF_040183065.1 of Periplaneta americana. Taxonomy (NCBI): domain Eukaryota; kingdom Metazoa; phylum Arthropoda; class Insecta; order Blattodea; family Blattidae; genus Periplaneta; species Periplaneta americana. Next base: position 50,843,594 of record NC_091126.1, read on the forward strand.
CATATTTTTATAAATATGATAGATTTAAACACAAAAACTCATAAAAGAACCAAAAGTTAGCAAGCTGTGTTAAATGTTTTTTTTTTTTTTTTGTGGGAGTATTAATATGACTTCAACTGCTAGATCATTGCGGGATTGTCGAGATTACTGTTGATACAATATCTATAAGAAAGTCTGCTAACCGTTCTAAATAACTACATTCCTAGTTAATTATTTAATCTATGCTAATTATTCTGTTTATTTTAATGTCTTTGTAAGCTGAAAATGTATTATATATCTTGTTATTTATTGTATCTTTTGGTAGTTTTACTATTTCTTTGAAGAACTTAAGTATGTTAAAATTGAATTCATACTAAAAATCTTATTTTGTGTGTGTGTGTGTTTGTGTGAGTACCTAATGACGAACCTATAATCTGTACCGGTACTAGATTGTACAGAGAATAAATAAACACAAACACAAATAAAAATCATCGAGGAAACCACTAAAAAACCCCGATCAGACTGGCCAGCCCCAGAATTTGAACCCAGGACCTGCGAAATATAAGTCCAATGTTTTACCACTGAGCCACGTCAATCAGAAACGCAGAATTATTTCAATTTAAATTAAAGATAATAACATCTGAAAAACTGTCCACATTATGAAGCTCAGAAATAGTTTTCATATTATTTTTAAACGCTTAAATCCGAGGTACAACCCTTGCCACGATCTCTGCGCTTCATTTTGTGTTTCATGGTTTGCTTCAGTATCAATTTTCAGCAATTATTTACTAAATTACAGTAACGCAATTTGGTTGTCATGAAATGGTTATACTGTAATTAAAAATTCGGCTTCAATACAAATTTTCCTAAAATGTTTTACTGAACTATAATGCAGTATAATTCTAATAAAGTAGTTACATTTTAAAATACGTTCATATGAAATTTCAAAATGTAAAATAAACGTTCAAAGTAATATTTGTCTTGCAATTCAATGTTCGTATTTTATAGTCTGTTTTGTAAAAGTCCTGTACGACTAATAAAAATGATGTAGAATGAATGATCGTAATGGCAGCACTTACCTAGCACAACAACGTCGGCTTTACTTTCGCATGTTCCTGAGCCATTTGTGAGAATCAATTTATATTTTCCACTGTCTGCTCTTGTTACGCGACGAACAGTGAGGACAGTGTTTCGTTCGTATTTGTCAATTGTGGTCCTGAAACAAAAGCAAAAATAGTAATGTTTTATGATCTTGTAACTATGTAGCTCATTTATTTAACACATTTTTGTCAATAGTCCTGAAGTTAAGGTAAATGTAATATATAACAACACAGCATTGAAAACGAAAACAATAAGAGATTTAATATGTTACATTTTAAGGACAAGTTTTCTTCTGCAACAATGTCTGTCTGTCAAAATGTGTTTCAATGACTATTTGTATTTACAACAATGCTTACATACCCAACAACAAACAATAACGCACTGTGTTCGTAAAAAATATTTACGAGGAAGAAAGACAGATGTGACATTACGTAAATTAACTAAAAAAATATTTAAAAACAAAATTTGTCACTTTTTTTTTATTAATATTTGCAATTCTCAAGGTCCTTTTCTTTCGTAGATTACTATCACTACCATAATATTTACCCTGTTAATACTGAGGATGACACACATTGGACAGAAAAAACCAAGTTTGATTAAACTCATTCATTAGGCCTACCTACTACTTCTTGCCATGTTGTTTCCTTTTCTAATTCATGCAAGCAGTTCCAATGAAAGTCATTAATAATTTTAAGTTTCTTCACCGTACAATAAAATTAAACTCTTGTGTTGGACTACACTTTGGATTTTTCTGCCTCAGAATTTGTTAAAAATGCGCAATTATAATTTGCATTATTAAGGTTTTCTCCAAAAGCATAAATACCGGTATCTTACTTTGATTTGTTAACATACGTCCATACCGGTACATTAGAAATACGTATACGATACAGATAAATGTAATAATCAAATAAACCTACATTCTTTCATATATAAATTATCAATGATAAAAACATCCCTCCATAACATATTTTTCGAGTGCTTGACTAAAATTCATTACTAATTATCATCACTGTCACATAAGGTATCATTTTAGCATTTAATTGCAAATTCGGAGAAATTTTGTGCATAATGTTTTTAATAATACAAGAAAAATATTTCAGTAAACAATAATTTCAATGTCAGTACTAAATAAATTAAGTTATATTTAGCACAGCATGTTAATGGATGAAAAAATACGTAGAAATTTTGCACTACATTACGCTTTCTTCATGATGAAATTCCTATTGTCCTATTAAAATGTAACCCTTGAATCCTCTAAAAATTTAAGTAGCGAATCTTTCCGGAAATAAAATGCAGTTAGAATGTGTGGTGCTGAATACATTGCTTCTTTAGAGCTGTTATAAACAATGTATGGAAATTCAACCTCAATGTATTCCATAAGTCTCAAATTAATGTACTCTGATTCATTTATCTTTATTAAGCATAAACATAAATTTTTAAAGGCGAAACATGCATACTTAATGTGAATAACATTTACCTTTCCTGAGCATCCTCAACTAGTTCTTTTCCATCCTGCTCCCAACGAGGTACAGGTTCTGGTTCACCACCATATTTAATGTCAAATTTGATAACTTGACCTTTTTTAACCACAATATTAACTAAACCGTCTCCAATGATAAATGGCTTCACTGTAAAAAAAAATTAATTCACATTATAATAATGTAAACTTTCATATTAATTCCGTTCTTTTGCCACATCTTTTACTTCGTACTATAGAGATTTGCGTAATTTTCTTTCTTCAAAATTACAAATTCATGAATTCTGTATGAAACATTAGTGAACTAAATTGATAGGCATGTTTCTATCAAAAAGAATAAGTAAAATTTACAGTTCAGTGTGAAGTTGATGCACCACGGAGTTTATGACAGGTGACTTCACTCACATAGGTAAAACCAGGTTCATAATCTGTCTTCCACAAAATGACCCCAAAGTCATCAGAATACGTTGTGAATTCATAGTGGATAGTTGTCTCGAGCTAGTTTCAAGGGTTAGTATCACAGTATTTAAGTGCAGAGGTTACATTATACTGGGTGTTCATTTCAAAGTGTGTCATGATGTCACTGTTGAGAGTCAGCGATTTGAAGCGAGTTTCAGCTTTTATGTCAGAGAAGTTGCCTATTAATCAAGGCATTCAATCTGAACTTCAGAACGTGTACGGTATAACTTGAACGTCGTAGCAACAGATGGCGGTCTGTAAAGTCTGTGTGCTACCGTAACCTCTTTCGAACTGTGTTTTGCGTGGGCAAGTCGTACGCAGGGTATTTGTTATCATTGGTTGCGTACGGCAACATTCCACAATACAAATCAAATGCTCCTTGTCCATGTTGACCGTCGAAGTTAATGTCAACAAATATGTAAGTAATCGTCTTAATCCTCTCCACATATCCCGACAGTAAGAAAAAAACTCACCTCAGTACGTGTTTCCAAACAGTTCACATTCCTGCCACTACAGGTGTTACCGTACGTATCGGTAAGTGCTCTTCAGAATGAACCCCGTACTTGCTAGGCAACTTCTCTGGCACATAAGTAATACGCCTCTGTGGAAGTGTAGGAAGATTGAATTCTCTAGGCTCAACGACTAGCCACATGATGGCATACAGCAAGCCATGACACACTTTGAACTGAACACGCAGTATAAAAAAACAACAGCAATGCCGAAGACGAAATAATCGATTCTAAAAATTACAATTGGTAAATATGTAAGAGATATTCTTGCCGTACATGAAGGAAAAATAGTACGTATGTAAAGTATATGAAATGGAACTAAAAGTAACTCAAAATACTTACAACAAATTTTTACTTACCAAAACGAGCCTTAGCAATGATTGGTTTCGTTGCATCACTTGGTTCACCAGGTCCAGCTTTGTTCACAGCCCGAATTCGGAATTCATATTGCGTTCCTTCCTTCAAACCTTCTATTGTTGCACTAGTCACATCTCCAATTTCTTTGCCCTTCTCCCAGTCTTTGCCAAATTTCTCCTGTTGTGCACATTAAAATATTAAAATCCAATTTTTATTGCTTTTTATTGTTCACTTTAACACTTGATTAAAATTATAAAACTTTCTACAGTTAAAAATTAAAAGTGTTACTATTTTTTTTAAATATTTAAGCCTCTTTCTTTTCTTCTTTATAGTGTACCTACGTTTCAGTCACATAATTAGCTTTAAACGTGCAGTTTTCATTCTTCTAAAGAATTGCAGGAAATTCACAGAATCCGTATATTTGCGTGGTACGTTTAAGTGTTTGGTGGTTGTGTGATTGTATGGGTTTGGATGTTTAGAGGTTGTGACGTGTAAGAAATAAATTAAAGATTATTGTGCATATTACGTTATTAAGAATTATATTATTTGTATCCTTTATGCTATACTGTAGGCTGTATCGGCATGCTGCCACTAAGGAGCAATGATGTGTTGCATGTTGCATTGGCATGCTCTGCTAAGTAGCAGATGCACGTACAGTAAGCCTATTACATAAATGATGCCGGACATTTCCCGAATAGGTGCACAATTAAACGTTCCACATTAAAATGTAAATATTGAAGAATATAATTTGGAAAAGTTTTATATGAGAATCTAAAGTGATAACAAATTTAACAAAAAAATAATGAACAAATTCAAAGATTGTAGAGTCTGAAAGCACTTCATATAAAGAAATGTATTCATTTACAAGAGTTAAAACACACACTTACTTTGAATTCTATAACGTAGCCAGTGATAGGTGCTCCACCATCACTATCAGGTTTGGTCCATTTAAGGTCTGCATGATCTTTGTCCCAGTCCACCACTTCAACATTATTTGGCTTGCTGGGTTCATCTGAAAGTTAAAATTAAATTATTCAATGAGGTAATTTATAATGCACTACTTTATCAAACAATGAAACAATTCTATTTTTTACAGCGAAAGTGAATATTACTTTTTTATGTAGTAAGAAACAAGATTTATGCCCCACATCGAACATACTTGAGTACACAAATGCAGAGATGTTATGCCGATCATTTCTTAGTAACAGCAATACTTAAAATATCAATAAGATGGAAGAGATGATATAATAGTTTGTAAATAGTACAGAAATTTTCGAAGTATATTTATTAAGAGAGAATGCAATTAAAACTTTATATCATGATAGACCAAATCAATTAACAGATGAAATGTCTTTAAGTAACAATATTAATTCCTAATGGGAAAAGATTAATACAATGATATTAAAAGCAGCAGAAGAATCTTTAGATAAAATAAATATGAGATAAAAAACAAGGCCTCAAAATTTGGAACTAAAAAGTGGCAGAAATAGTTACTGGTACCAGAAAGAAAGAACCCTATTTAATTATCTACATAATAATAACAGCGCAAGTAGAATGGATTAAAAAAAAAAAGAGTACTATAGTTAAAAGATAAATTCTTAGCTTATAAAAAGCTAGGATAATTAATTATATAACTCACATGTAACATGATTTGCATGGTAGGCAGAATTTATTGTGCACACAAAATTTTAAACTAAAATAAATAAAGAAGAAAAGAAAAAGCTTAATATTGACCCAATTCCTGAGAAGAATGGTGGCAACATAATAAAAAAAATTGTGATGATGATTATATATATATATATATATATATATATATATATATATATATATCAGGAAGAAAACCATATAATAACTCATAAAAAGTACCTTAATGCAGATCCCTTATCATTGGAAAAATTGACCGAAATAATAGAATTTGCAATATACACAGGAGCACATATTTCAATGACTTTATGGCCATTTTCAACAACAGCTTTAGGTCACTGTTAACACACACACACACACACACACACACACACACACACACACACACATACATATTCCTATATGAGTACCTCGCCGTTCTCTACTGAATATTATTATTGTGTTTTCCATGACTATGTAGTCACCATGTATATACTATATTAATGGAGAAAAATTCGTTCTGGCTGAGGATCAGATCCCGACATAGCTCAGTTGGTTACGAGCACTCAGCGCACCAAGCTGAGGGTCCTGAGTTCGATTCCCAGTGCCAGAAAGGATTTTTCTCCATTAATATAGTATGTGCATAATGACTACATAAAGTCATGGAAAACACAATATTCAATAGAGGATGGCGAGGTCCTCAAATAAGAATATATATGTGTGTGTATGGATCTGAGACATGGCCTCTAAATGGAAAATTTAAATGTCAAAAACGCACTTCTTGAGTTGGTGGCTGGATTCTCTCTAAGAAAAGGATTGGCGATATCAGGAATGATTTACAAATTTAATACGTAATTGGAATTAAAGGGCAGATACAAATAAATCTTAGTGGTTTCAGCATATACAAAGTATGGCCGAGAATTGCATTTCTAAAAGGAAATTTTATTATAGACAATATAGAACAAAGAAATGTACGAAGACCAAGACATGTTTCAATGTGGAGTGGAATGAGCCAATAAGCCCATACTTTAATGAAGATGGTAAATGTTCTTATTAATGTAATAATTTCACGAAAACCAAAATGATTATATATCAACAATAATCCTGGGCGGAAGAGCCCATAGTGGGTCAAGGCCGACTAGCTGACTGCTGGCTTCACGTTCACATGTCTCGACAGAGGTGAACAAACATGTAACGAGTACAGGGGTATCATATTGTTAGCATGATATTCCTCCAGCTGTTATAACTAGTTCACGGAACAAGATATCACTATCATAGCTCCTCAAATTCACTACAATAATGGGTGGACACAGGTTCCACACACTGGTCGAAATTTCATGAGGGCTGGAACCAGAACTCATTCCATAATGCAATTCTAGGAATGACACCTTAGACTACGACGCTATGGCATGGGACATATAATAACAATAAGAATTATTAATTGTTAAGAGAATTTATCTCAGACTGCTACTCTTTACATACTTACCCCATGGGTCCTTGGCAAGCACTGTCTTTGCAAACAAGACTGGTTCAGATGTTCCAATTTTGTTGACAGCTCTAATGCGGAATTTGTATTCTTTCTTTGGAACTAAATCTTCACATTTGAATTTCGTGGGTTCATTTGGTGGTATCTGCGCAACCTGGTCCCAACCACCTATAACAAAAAAGAATAAATGTATGAGATACTCTTGCGAATTTTCCATATAATTTCATGTAAAATACATATAGTACTATGGTAAACAAGTAGTAGAACTCACTTGTCAAATTGTTCACATAGTGCAAAGTCATCATTCAATACAACACAGAAGAAACCCAAAACAAGGGACACTCTCCTATTCCCTATTCCTCCAATTTTTCTATTGGAAATCAAAATTGGTTCGTTTGTTGTCAGTACGATACCACTATACTGCATAAATATTATTATTTTCACCTTAGCAGTTCAGTTAAATACCACAAAATTACTGTAAAATCATGTAGCCTACTATTTCTTTCTGAACTGTGTTTTACATTAAATCCAAATTCATAAATATTACATCCTTACTTTGGGGTGCACTGTAAATAGTAACATAAGCTGTTGCCAGGAAGTCAAAAGGAGAATAGCAATGGCAAAGGAAGCTTTTAAGAGAAAAGGAGCATCTTTTGCAAATCCCGGAAAAAGAACTAAGGAAGAGACCAGTGAAGTGTGCATGTATGGAGCAGAAACATGGACATTACGACGAAGTGAAAAGCAACGACTAGAAGAATTTGAAATGTGGACATGGAGAAGAATGGAGCATGTGAAATGGACAGACAGAATAAGAAATGAACTGTTCTAGAGAAAATGGGTGAAGAAAGAATAATACTGAAACTAATCAGGAAGAGAAAAAGGAATTGGCTGGGTCATGACTAAGAAGAAACTGCCTGCTGAAGGAGGCACTGGAAGGAATGGTGAACGAGGGAAAAGTTCGAGGCAGAAGAAGATATCAGATGATAGACAACATTAAGGTATATGGATTATATGCAGTTTCTAAGAAGAAGGTGTAAAAGAGGGAAGATTGAAGAATGCTGGGTTTGCAGTGAAATACCATTCCTTGGGTACAAAACTACGAATGAATGAATATCCTTATTACATTGCAGTTACTTATTTGAAATATTATTATTTCCTCTTATTCCTTCTCGTCACAAAATTTTCTCCTTTATCAACTTGCATAGCCTACTCATTCCTTATATAAAATTGCATACTACTAATTGCAGGCACTTCCCTGTAGATATTTCACTAATTTAGATTTTAAAGAACTCATACCTTTGACACTCATGTCCAGACGTTCAACTACATAGTGTTGGAGAGGCATGCCACCATCATCCTTGCAAGGTTTCCAGTGAACGACACAAGACGTCTGGAAAATATCGGTTACATTGATGTCCAAAGGAGGTGATGGGACATCTGCAAAAATTTAACAGTTTTGTGATAAAAATATTCTTTGTACTCTTGATGTATAATTATCGTACTATTAATGTTGTCCCTGTCACTGGTATAATTACATTTTAATACATTAAATTTACAGATTACATTCATAAGTTTCTAATATTTAATATCAATAAGTATATTTATATATCCATCAGTTCCTATCAGTATCTTCAGTTACAGTAACTTCATCTTTTGTATCAGTGTCTTTCTTTGCTTACCTTGCATGTTGATGTTAATGTTCTTAGCATCTTCTCCTTGTGCATTTGAGATTTTAAGTTGATATACACCAGAAAGGTTCCGTGCAGGCTTCTTGATTTTAAATGTTGCTTTATCTTCAGAAACAATGACTTCAACTTCTTTAAGTGGCAATACTTTGCCATCCTTAATCAACTTGGCTTCTACGGGGGATAGTCTATTTCCCTTAACTGAAATGGAAAAATTGCCTCTGAACAGTTGAAACATACATATAACTTAGTCATGTTTTTCAGATCATCTTCTTTGATATGTGCTTAAATATCTACTTATATATCAGTATATATATTCACATATTTATAAATTGTGCAGAACCAGAAACAAAATTCAGCTAGCCCAAATTTTGTTTCTGGGTCTGTACATTATTTTATTTTATATTATTGCATATTTAGGTATATGATGTCGTACCTTTTTCTTTCATTTTCGAAAAACGTTAAATTAAGCAGAGAACATCAACAGCACAACATATGTGCTTCACAAATTATCTGCATATTCAAATATTCAATTAAACTTATTTATAATTTTATTGGTTGAATTTATGGTTTACTGTGCTTGTAAAAATTCGAAATAATTATCAAATTAACTAAAATAATTTTTCTGGATGCATATGTTTTATGACCAAGTTTCCCTTACGCGCCTCACACTGCATATACTGGATACGAACAAGGTCTGATATAGCAACAAGATAACACAGAACAAATACAAGACAATTTGGAATCATCGAGTCCCTGTGGAAGGAAGTTAAGTTTTCTGCTGTGTATGGCAATCAATAGACCTACAAGCAATGATTTATTTTGTGTTGATCATGTGAGAGGAATGGATGTTTCTCGGATTACTACACATCATGAAGTGTATATTTATAATTCTGTTTCTGCCAGACAAATGCAAAGATGATATGCAGAGAATTTCCCAAGTGTCAAATTTCTAGTCATCTTACAGAGAAAATTAAAAGGGACAAAGTATATGGGACAAAATAAAAGAGGAATAGAAGAAGAAATAAATAGAAAGAAAGAGAGAGATAGAAATAAGGCAGAGACGAACAGTAAAGAAAGGTCAGAACCTGCGACAGCTGAGGATATGGCAGAGGTTTTAGATATGATTAAAAAATGTGGGGATGTGATCAAAAAGTGCAAGTAAAGTGAAATTGTAAAAGATCGAAAAGTATAGGGGAGAGAGAAAGTGTATAAGCAGATGTGTAGAGATAAAATATGAGTATTTATAGGAAGTGAGAATAGTGAGAAAGATTAGGTGCAAGTGGAATAGTGAAAAAGTGAGCACAAATAGGAATGAGTGAAAATAGTGAAAAAGGGTTAAGAGAAGTGAACAAGTGACAGCATAAAATTAGTACTAACATTTGAACGTTGGAACAGTAAATGAATATAAGAGAAAGATAGGAGAAAAGGTCAAAGAACAAATAAGACAAATAATTCAAAATGATAATTTATAGAGAAAAAGTGAAATTGAGATTTTAGTGAATAGTAGTTAGAGGAAAGGGGGGGGGGGTTTGAAAGGAGTACCATAATATTAGATATACCTATTAGGATTAATGAACAAATAGAGAATAGCAAATGAAATGTAGGAGAAATACTGAAGGGGAGATTGACCAAGTAATAAAAAAGGTAGGCCTACATAGTGTAATTGGGAGTATTTGTGTAGACATGTACTGCAAATAATATGTTATTGTAATAATATGTTAATGGTGGTACCAGATACAGAAATGTGAGGTACACCATTACATATAAAGACGTGCTGTGACGAAATATATCATATCATATCACATGGGACAAAAGCGTTGAAGGTAGAAATATATTTTGACCCAGGGGACTCCTAAACGATACATAACTTCGTGTAGAACGTTTTTAAATTCATTTCTGTATTTCATTTCTGTTTTCAATGAAAACAAATAGGCGAAGTGGTCCTGACAAGTGATTGTCCAAGAGATTATTTGTGGCTATCTTACAGGCCACATGACAGAACAATAACGCAGCTGTTGACAGTTAAAGTGCTGCTTAACATTAAAGTTTTATAGCTGTTGCACTATATAAATATGCATTTGCGTGTATGCATGCACGTAATATGAGAGTGAAATGATGCAAATAAAACTATAAATTTTGTGCCAAAGAAATTGAAGATGTAGTCAATTATAAACATTTTAATAGCCCTTACATCACAGGAAATAGTCAAATTGTAGAATGAAATAGGTCTCATTAAATTATCAATACGTATTTGTTACTAGATAAAACCACACAGAAGCCACTGAAACAAGAACAAGTTGTGCCTTCTTTGATAAGAGTTCTCTTGGAGAATTGACAAATAATAAATAACTTACCAGTATATGGTACTTCAAATATAATTGGTTTGTTAGCTGGTCCCTCCACATGATCAGGGAAATTGATAACAGGCTTCTCTTCACCTTTCTTCACAACAACTTGACAAGTTGAAGAGAGTTTGCCAGATTCACACTTGAATTCGCCACTGTCTGTTAGCTCAGCTTTCTTGAATATCAGTTGATGTTTGCCACCTCCAAGATTCTTGATCTCAACTCTGAAAGGAAAAAGATCCTACAATTAATACACAAAGAATACTCAGAATTAGAAGTATCCTTATTGAAAAACTTTCAAAATTAATAGAACTTCACCCATAAAATCACCATATTGTTCGTATTTATTTTTAGTTCATACAAGTTATGTGCTATACAGAATTACTTTTGTAACAATAATATTCTGAAGAAAATATTCTCACCAACCCCTGACTGCAAGACTAACTGAACTGTCAGTGAATTGAGTTTTCATTTTAGGATCTGAAGTTGTTGTAGGCCTATATTTTGACAATTTCGAGGTGAAAGTTGCAGTGAGACTGATTATGCTGGTCCAGGTTTTACCAGGGTAGATCTACTGTACCCTCCCCATCATAATTTTACCATTCCACAATATTTATTATAACCTGTCGTTCTCTTACCACTCTCTTCATTACAATGTATTTATCTACGCCATTACATTCATAGTCGAATAATTTAAATCAGCTGAAGGTACTGGTGTCATTCATCTGGTTTTCCCGAACAGCTTATTAAATTTGTCGCAGTTTCTAGAACCGGATGTTATAAATATTTTAAGTAAAAAAAAAAATAGTTTCTTTAGAGAAAGGAAAAGCATTAATTTAATACGAATTTTATAATTTTTAACATTACAGCAAATATAATGCAAAAACAAACGAAAATATAACTAGAAGAGTTCATATTTATTATTACACTGTTTCCCTCCAAGCACGCAGGCAATCAGGACAGTAATATGATATGCCTGCGATCTTGAAACTAATTTGTAATTACTTTGGCAGTTGTCTACTCTCACCCTTCCATTGCTAATATGGCATACGAAAAAAAACATACATAATTTAAGAAAATTAAAGGACTTTCAACTACAAATAGCTACACTATTAAGCACATTAATAAAATACTTTATTTTCCTTTTTTCTAAAATGTTTATTCCATTTATATGAAATAAATTACTTTTTCATTAAGAGTATTGACGATACTGAATGTATTGTTGGCCATGTGTTGGTAGCATTTGCTATCATTTAAGTATTGCTGTTATGTTTGAATCTAATTCGCAGAGAGCAATCACGCTAACCAGCATAATATGAAGTTCCTGTTCATAATAGTGGCAGTAGTGGTACGCCTAACAAAAGTAAAATAGGCGTACATTATGATGCTTAGAAATGAGAAGTTAAATTGGTAATTGGTTTAGTACCGGTATACATCACCGCCACTTCATAGCAATGTTATTGTATTTTTGGTCCAGGAAAAATAGTCGTATTTTACAGAACATGCATACCTGCCACCTCATATCAACGTCGTATTGTGTTTTCTCCGGACCAGAAATACAATACGGCACTGGCGGTGATGAGGTGAACATTTAATGTTCAATTAACTTGATACAGAGGGTATAAGTGCATGTGCAGTTGCATCTTTCGATGTTACAAATAATGGTGAATCTTTCTTATGTCCCAGCCTCTAATAAATAAATAAATAAAAAATACTTGAAAATGCCTTGGATTTATAATATTGATTAGTAGAAATTGATGTGATCACAGGGAGAGCTGTGAGCGCACTCAACCCGGCCTAAATACGTACCATACTTACATATGAAAATCGTCGTGCATGAACGAAGAATACAGTCATATTTCTTTAATGCTAACAGTGGGTTTCAGTGTTGCCAACATAGTAATAATACTACACAGTTAATCAAACCTAACCTAACCTTTCTCATAATACTACACAGCCAATCAAACCTAACCTAACCTGTCACATAATACTACACACCTGTAGTAACATTTCTCACATTATGAAATGTGAAGTACAGGAACGCCATTTCATAATTTCAATTAAAAAACACGCCAAACGAATTATCATTGCACCAAAAAGCGGATGCTCCCTGGACCAAAAATACACAAATTCAATCTTCTAACACGATTTTTTTAATACTTTCGTTTTACAGTTTATTTCAGCGATTTTGAAAAAGGTAAGAAGTGGCGTTCCTGTAATTCACAATTATCCTCACATTTAGTATCATTTCGTTTTCATGTATTGCCGGCTCTGGCAATCGTGTCGGTTTCCATCTAGTGGAAGTGGATCGTACTAATACTACTAATTCGAAGAAGAAGCAGTGGAGACTTTCATAATAATTACATTTTACATGTTAAGTGATATACTAAATGTGTTACTGTAGTAATAATTCTCTATATATGGTACAATAAGATTTGAAATGTGTTGTGGTTGTGATAAAGGTATTTAAAATTGGTTTATAGCGCCACATTGGCAATGATAAAAGTGTGCAATATTCGTTCAGTGGCTGGTGGATGCTCTAGATTGACCCAAATAATAAATCTGTGTGATCAGATATTCAAAGCTAATTAGTTGGTGTTGTGAACATTCTGTGCGCCACTTCTTCATGACGAAAGACAACATTTACGAGTTTTTAAAGTACCGGTACCGTACTCTTGCAATTCTGTAATAACATATTGCATTGCTGTTTTTCCTTTACTTGTAGCTGCCAATTGTTACCTTATTTAATATTTTATATGAACATTTTGGAATTCGATTATTAGCAGATGAAACCGGCTGTTAAAAAATTAGAATGACACCACTGGCTGAGGTCAAAGAAATGTGAGCCATATGTTGCACATTTCTGGTAAGCCTACCCTACGTATAAAAAGAACATCCCTGACTGAGAAAGTTTGAGTGAAATCTTGTAGGTTACCGGTATTACTGTTATTAATCTTTATTCAGTTCTATAAACATTGAAGCTCGCACTGTAGGCCTACTCACATTCATCAACACTTAAAAAAATAACTGATTATTCGCACTGCGTACCGCTGTGTAGACTGTAGATTGTAGAATATAACAGAAACTGCACAGTGAAAAATCACTCCCAATCTCCATTTGATAACTGCTCTACTAATGATCAGCTGATCCAAGGACGCTGATCTCTCGTCATCACTCAGCGTATTTTGAATCTCAGCGCTGAGCAATCAGATGACATCATGGTGTTCCGAATTTCAGCGATGACGTCATTTATGCTACAGTGTTGTAGCTTCCATAGGTGGTGGCTGTATCCTGTGTCCATCAGCCGCCATCTGGTTGGTTCTCGTAAAGGGCGGGAAATAGCAGACAAATGGCATCTTGCAGTTATATCAACGAGTTAGAAATCTCTCTTTCTAACTCGTTGAGTTATATCATGGTTGTGTAGTACTTGTGTGTTCTGTTGTGCTCAACGAGCTAGGTGGCTGTGGTGTTTGTAATGAGCTCCGTGTCAAAAAAAAAAAAAAAAAGAGCAGTTAATGGCCTATGAACGAACATGCCAACGGACCAGTTATTGCCACTGGATCAGCAAATAAAGAATTTGTGCTCTCTTTTATTTGAGCGAGATGAATATATGAAACAGTAGCAAATACAACTCCCAAAGACGCCATGATTTCTATTTTGCTGCAGCTTGACGTCATTGGTGAGATTCGGAATACTCTGCTGGAAGCTGGAAATCGCCTCTAATCACTGGATCACTAATTAAAATCATCGTGATCGTAACCGAATTATCACTGCTTCACTTGTGAACGAAAAATCACATTTTAGCCCATCTGATCGAGCTGCACGGCCTCATTCTTTGAATAAAAACACAAGTTATATTATGCACTCTGGCTTTCAGATATAGCTGATTTGAATAATTTCAAGGGAAAAATTGTTCCGGGGCCGGGTGTCGAACCTGGGAACTTTGGCTGAGCTCGCCAATGCTCTACCAACTGAACTACGCAGAAATGTACCAGATACTGACTCAATTTTTCCCCTTATATCCACATACCTCAAGTGGGCTGACAAGACGTCAGAAACCCAACATTGAGAGCACACAAACTCTGTGTGACTTGAATTGTAGTTTCCTGTTAAAGAACAGTGACGTAGGCCCTATATTATGCAAATCTGGCTTTCAGTTATAGCTCCCTGGGAAGTGGATTCGAATAATTTCAAGGGAAAAATTGTTCCAGTGATAGGTTTGATATCCAGCCCCAGAACAATTTTTCCTTTGAAATTATACGAGTTGTATTGTTCACTATGCAGAAGAAAAGCCCGGGATAGTACGAACAGAGTATAACGTCATGGATTGAGGATACTATTAGCTATTTTGAAAACATTTCCTCCAATACTTACACATAAGTATATAAGTTTATATTGCCAGAAACTAAGTAAAAATTACATGGTACGAAAAAGAGAGATGTTCCCGACCATATGCTCTATTCCGACTGTAAATACAAAGGTCTAGGACTCGTTTGTGCGTCATTAAAAGCAAGGTTACAACACATAAATATATGCAATGTTCTTTTAAAAATGGTAACATCTATGTGAATCAAATTTGGAACCTTCAAGAAGAAAGTTTAACTTTCATGAGAGATCTTGTCACTTAACCAGAGACACACAACTCCAATCCTAATAGTCTCCTACCTGATGCACGGGAAGTCTGATGCCAATTACAGGAACAAGGAGCTATGTACTGGTATCTTACAGAGTCAATTTCCTCATAAAAGAAAAGGTGTCGCCCTTTATAAGGAATATATGCCAGCAAATAAATGATTAGGCCCACAGTTTTAAATTGGTTATATTTAAAGGTGATGTATCAACTGCGAGGTTATCTAGTGTGGGTGAAATAGTGGGATGGCATTTTGACGAAATGAGGCCGAGAATTCACCATAGATTACCAGTACCTGAAATTCGACTAATATTTGTGAAAACTTCAGAATAAAACCAACCACGTAATCAGCCAAAGCAGAATTTGAGCCCATTTCCAAGTGCAGCTTCGGATCAAAAGACCAGCTCTTCAACCCTGAACTATGCCAATGGCCTCTCATGTTACTGCGATCTTCGGAAAATTTTCAATCATAATCATTACTGGTACCTGATTTTTTAAATTGAACAAGCTAGACTAGCATGTACCATCAACCACTGATGGTAGTTCCAGAATTCAACTGCTGGTATAGCTATCACTACACAAAGCCAACAAAAATGATGAACTGATAAATATAGCTTTCTTTTATCTTGTGCATGGTATATAGAACTCACAAATCAGCCTACAATACTAGACTAAGTTTCCAGAAACGTATTTGCAAACGTTATTTGGAGGCATGGAAGCAATGTAACTAATATTCATAACCATCTATAACATCCACACAGAAAGAACAAGATATTACAATATTTTCTCATTTCTAATTTTCAGAGCTATTAACAGAATCCCTAGGAATTCATGCGTATTTTATAACATTAGGCACAGTACTCGATTATTTTATCCTGCTTCAGTGAATAATTATCATAGTACATATTGAGGAAAATGCTGCAATTATGACAAGAGAAAAATGAGCTGCAAAAACACTCTTCTTCCACTACAAAATGTCAGTCGAATTCGCCTGAATTTTAATAGGTATAATTCATATGTAATACAAAGAGATTGCGAATTGATGGCGGGAATGGCGGGGAAAATTTGATATCCTCTGCTGAAAAGATATTAATTTGTCTCTGCCAGGGACAACACATCTCTTTCAGCTGCATAATTTATAGCTTTTGTACCAGTATTTCATGTTATTAATGGAGTACATAACTATTCTCATTTTTTTTTTAAATAGAAGTTGAGCATGACAACACAATGAGACATCCAACACTGCAAATTATTATGGACAGTATTTTTGACTGACAATTAACATTTTAATGTTCCTCCCCCACCCCCCAGATAAAATATTCAATTCACACCCTAAATACGAATTATACTGAAGGCAGAAATATTGCAATCAGGAAAATCTACAGAGATTCTTTTCACAGCTGCAGACCTACCTTTCAGATTCTTGCACAGGTTCACCATTGAAGAACCATTCTGCTGGTGCTGTCTGGTCCTGAAGTTCTACGTCCAGAACAAGCTTCTCTCTTTCCACTACTGTTGTGTCTTTAAGTTTCTTGTTGAAGCGATTCTGGTCTGTAAATATATAAAATATGTTGCTTTAATTCCACAACTGACATATATAAAGATTCGTTTAATTTTACTGTACTAGCAAGAGTATCACATTTCACCAAATATGTGAGCTGAATATAAAGTAAAAGAAACAGAATACTTACATTGGACAATAAGTTCACATTCCGTTTTGTCTGCATTTGAAGTACATACGTAATTACCAGCATCAGTAACTTTGCAGTCTTTGATAATAATTTTTCTCTTCCTGCCCTCTTTAATAATTTGGACCCTGGTGTTAAAAAGAAACATATATGTAAGAACATCTACTACTTGTACACTAGGTGTACTGAAATGTATCGAGAGGAATATGTAGGGAACACTACATAATAAATGTGAATGATTAATTTATAGAAAGTATACACAACTCTATCTAGACCATCAGTGAGCAATTCCTCAGTTGTGACTCAAATCTGAGTCGCACAGGTGAAATCCGATTGAGCTGCACAAACACAAGCAGCTCATGCAAAACATTCCAATGCAGTGGTGGACTCATACTAGATACAATGTCGCTATCAAAACCTTCGACCTCTTCGAGCAAGCGAAAAATTTAAGGTATGGGAAAAATAATTTTTTTTGTACAAGATGGAGAAAGTTCAAGTGTTTGTTATGATCTAGAACGTTATTAGAAGTATTTAAGGGAAACATCAGACGTCATTATCAATTGAATCATAAGGAACATATCCGTATTGAAGGTAAGAGAATTGAATGCAAGATTAAATCAAATGATAATAGGACAATTCATAAAATAACTTCCATTTTACTGTAACAAAAATGGCAATGTGGTTATAGGATCTGTTTGTCAAAGTGTGAAACCACAAACTTCGATTTAGTTTTATACATAGTTTCCGGCTAAATTGAGAGACTTACAATTGCGTTTAACGAGATTTTTAATACTGCAGTCATAAAAGTCTCCTGCCTGTGACTGAAGCCAACCTACAACACTGGACAGCAGCTCTTCTTCATCATCAAAGAGCTGCAATGCAAGCCACTTCTTCATATATATGAAAAGATGGTAATCACTAAGCGCCAAATCAGGGTTATATGGAGGATGACCAAACACCTGTCAGTTGAAATTTTACAATTCATACACAGTATGCTGCACAGTATGTGGGAGGGCATTGTCGTGCAAAAAAACTACCCCAGAGCACAACTTGATGTATTTTCTGCCGCTTTACAGTTTTTACCACAAGAAATTATATCACTGAGCGTATCTGACAGCTGGCAGTATTCTCAGAGCACATATTTTGAATATGCGAAGCACTACAAGTAACAGGCGCACGATCCTCTCTGTACCACTGCTCAAAGCAAACTGAATCACTGCAAAGACGGCGTCACTATGCTGATTACTGTGTGCTCTATATGAAAACGGAAGTTACTTTATGAATGTAAATATGTAACATAGAATTATATTTTACACATCTTTTTTTTTTTTCTTAGGGATGGAAATGACGATACAATTGCAAGAATTGAAAGATGCTTGCAGTAAACAAAATGAATCACAACCAAAACCAGATGATGATGATGTCTGAGGAAGTGTTATTAGTATTGTGTTGCGTGGGAAATTTCTAAAGCCAAGGAGCCTTTTATGGAAGCTGAATTATTAAAAATGTTTATTAAATGTAGCTAAGTTGTCTGCCCTGAGGAGAAGATGAATTTTGAAAAATATATGTCTGTCCAGACACTCCATAGTTAGAAGAATACAAACTATATCAAAATATATTGAAACGAAATTTAAACTCAGCCTTCAGTCTTTATATAGTCTTTTTTTCGATAGCTTTGGACGAGAGATGTGACATAAATAATACTGCCAGTTAGCAGTTAGCAACAGGGGAGGAAATCTTTAGGAATGTTCGGACTTTAGATGAAAGTAAAAAATCGGACTGCCAAATCTTAGTGCCCATTGCAAGAATCAGAGTCCCAGCTATGGCTGGTGGAAACAGAGGGTTTTTGACAGACTGGTGGCATATTTACAAGGGATAGTTATGACTGAGGTATATAATTTTCATTATATTATTCATCAAGAGTCTTTGTGTACGAAAGTAGTGAAGATGAATAATGTAGTGGACATAGTAGTAAAGACAATCAATAAAATAAAATCTAAGGCACAACCGTCAGTCTCATAAATTGCTACAAATTATGGAAGAAAATCGATCTTGTATAATACATCGAAGTCAGGTGGCTTAGTTGTGGTCAGATGCTTCGCCAGTTTTTTCTTTGTACAGTATTGCTAAATTCATGCGAAAAGAGGTAAGAATTAATTAATTTTAATAGACTGCCGGTACTCTATAAAAATTATATAAGTTATATTTCATTGCTCTAAAAGCAGCTATTTAAAACTATATTTTAATTTGTTGTTAGAAATCATCAATCCTGAGTTAGAAGACTCAGGATGGTAAGCATCCTGGAAATTCTGGCTGATATATTTGAACAATTAAATGGTTTTAATAGACTTCTGTAAGGAAAACAAAAGAACGTGGTTGATATTTAAGGAGATGTGAAAGTCGCTCGTAATGAATGTACCTCTGTACTTGTGGTTGGACATTGTGTCTACTGTCACACATACTGTGACATGGTACATGAGGGTAGGGCAACAAAAGGGGACACAGTAGATAGAACTTAAAAATGAGAGGGATTCAATCCAGCAATGGAGCTTGAGTCTGGTGTGACTTAGTGGATAAAGCACCAGCATGTAAAGCTGGAAAACCGGGTTTCAGTCCCTGTGCCGGAGAGAATTTTTCTCCGTTCTACCGATTCTTTATCATTCCTTAAAAAGCTAGAGTTGTGGAAAACTCAACTTTTACAGAATGAACTTTATCACATTGCTTGTCCGAAATCACTAGAAAGGTTACTGAGCAGAAACTTCAAAATTACTGCAATATATTGGAAATTCTAAACACAGAATTTAGTTGTCTCAGACTTAGGAATTTTGAAGCTTTTGAAAATATATTGTTTCTTGTTTGCTGATCCAATGTAAGTTAATTCCGATTTATAGACAGAGCCAATAGAATAACAAAATTATATATTTATCGAAACGAAATTTTAAGTTTTATATGAACAAAATTTCTTTAAAATATCTCCAAAATCTAAGTATCAGAAACTTCATGAGTTTGGTTCCAAAATGTTAGCTATATTGTGTTCTACTTATTTATGTGAACAATTGTTTTCTTTAATGAAATTTGTTAAATTGAAGTGCAGGTCTCGTTTAAACAATGAGCACATGTTTGCAATATTAAATATCGGCATTTCTCGCATAGACACAGAACCCAATTTTTGGTATAACCGGAAAAAACTAAATTCTTGCAATATAATTAAATTTTGTGTTATAGTTGTATCCATTTATACATGGATTGTTATTGTAACGAATGATCATATATTGTAAGTTTTCAGAGTAAAATGTTCTATAAACTGTTTTGAACATAGAAAAGAATTATAAACAAAATATTAGCTGTACTTGTGCCTAAAGAATATAGTCCACCACTGTATGGTTCAACACAACTGCAATAACAACCATTCTCCTTCCAGCTTTTTCCAGTAGGCATGCTTTTGGCTTCCGATTTTCAGTTCTAGCATGCCCATATCTGGTCTACACTGATTGTTGTCTTAAGAAGAAATATATCATTAGAAATAACAAAACTTCCATTAAAGATTTACCTTTTGTCTGGTTTCACTGGCTCATTATTTTTCGTCCATGTTACATCACCTCCTGCATCATCAAGTTCACATAGAAGAGTTATTTGATCCTTTTCTACTACTTGTTGACTCTTCAATACCTTCACGAATTTGTATGGATATTCTAAAAAGCAAATAACAAAAAAGAGTTATGAATCTTGTATATTCAATTTAATATAAATGAATATTATTAAATATTTTTTCAACTAGATTATGACTATAGATATAAGATTACTACATTTTTCATGACTTTATACCATTTTAATGCAATAACATATGTCTCATTGTGGTGCACCTCCAAACTCGGGAATTCCTATTGTTAAATGTTCTGTGAACACCAGTATAAGCTGTAGAAGTTTCATGGGGTTTGTGCACTGAGATGATGATACATTGTAGTAGTTTCCAGTTGCTTTTTGCACTAGCGATGATTGTAAGTTATGAAGACATTGTGACATGATTCCAGAGGACTCAGAATACTCCGAGAAAACAGTCAAATGTCTCCAACATACCTTCCAATTCCATACCGGAATTTGAATTCGGATTTGTGATGTGATGTGGAAATTCAAAACTCTAGTCTCTTTTATTTTAGGTTTACATTATAATTGCTTTAACTGCGAAGTCATACCGCAACTGTATATTGGGAATAGATTTCTATTTTGTTGCCATCCACCAGTCAGTGCACAGACATGTGTTTCTATTTCATGGACACACCTGAGACAATATCAGATTTTAAAATTAGAAGTGAGGAGCAATCCGGCCTTTGCCTTTTAAATAAGTTTCGGTAAGCTTACCGGTAGCTTCCTAGTTATTTTTTGAGTGAGAAAACTATTAAAAACAGTTATCAGGTTGGCCGATCCAGAATTTGAGCTGCATACAAGTCCAGAGGCTTACCACTGAGGTGTATCGCCTGCTTCTCTAGCTTTTATGCAAATTTAGTACTATTAAAAATACTTGCCGATAATTGTAACTAATGTTGTGGTCTTATCTTCTTGTTTCTCAATTCTGCAAGTATATTCACCACTGTCTTCTATTTCACAGTTCTTAATGGTAAGTCGACAAACACCAGACATTTCTTTCGCAGTATCATATTTGTCTCCATCCTAGTCAAAAAAAAAAAAAAACAATTGAATTTTCAGAATTGAATCTAATTCTTTGAGCAAAAACAGAAACTTAATTTTCATCTGCGACATCATAGAGTAATTAATAGATACCACGTGTGAAGAACAAGTAATTTGAATTCCAGAACAATTTGATTCCAAATTCAGTAATGTACTTTTACCGAATTAACAAGTTGAAAACATATTGCAATTCTTTGCAATCATTGTGTGAACTCAGTGATGCAATTTCTATACATACTGAGATTTTCTTCTCTCCTCTCCACCAAGACACCATAGCCATGCTGCTGCTCACAGTACACTCCATTATTGTTTCGTGTGCTGTGAAGCCATCAGTCTTCTTACTCAAAGGTTTCAGGAATGTATAAACTGGATCAGCCTCTGTAACATATAATATAGTAGTACAGTATTAATGTAAATGGAGGAAACTTTAATTTTTTTCGAATTTTATTTAAGACTTACGATAACAGTATAGTATTTCATCAAGAAATATTAAAGTAATATGATGAGGAAGCTTTTGAAACAATATCTTATAATTCAAGTGATTCTCAATTTCTTAAACAGTTATATTCCAATTAAGTGGTACGTGATCAATATGATACCAGATCATTCTACAAGTAATATTTTTCAATGTTACATGACACATACGCAGATGATTTAAATTCAGTTTCGGGGAGAACAATACAGATAAAACTCACCAGTAAAATGTATGTATGAGAGGGGATGCAAAATTTAGACAACCTATAATAAGAGGGCGTACTGAAATGCGACAGTCAAGGAACTTCATCTTCACTAAAAGTACAATGACAACTTCCATTCCCCTCAATTAGCTACACACAACTGACCATTCTCTCTACTTACCCTACAAGGTTAAAAAACATGTTCACATTCTGTAGTCTTATCAATAATTCCAAACACAGAGCAAGATTCGAAAAGTTAAATACCCATTATAATACTGGTATCGAAGATATCTTTCAATTCAGAGCCTTCGATTAGGTACCACGGTTTAATCGAAGTAAAGAAAACTAAGTAGTTTACAATGAAATGGAATATAAAGAGCTATGTTTCAAATAAATATTTTTATTTGCAGTTGAAAAAATTGTAGTAACAGTCGTGAAGAGTTTTGAGTATTAAATTGAGACAGTACTTACCCTCGACATCTAGATAAGCTGTAGAACCAATCCCAGCAATTTCCACGCTGTATTTTCCTGTATCATCTACTTTGGGAGTATTAATGATCAATTTGTACACATCATTCTCATTCACAAACTTATACTTTGATCCAGGGAATAATTCCTGCAACATAAAGATGGAGATTTATTTTTCCTGCATAACACAAACACAAATAATTCCTAGAACACAGTACGGGTATGTTAGAAAAAAGAGAGAAATCCTTGTATATGTCGGAAACTGAATCTGTGTCGTTCCAATTTGCTCTATAATCTGAACTAACCAGGTTCCGTTTCATTTAATGATAAATAATAGTTTATATTTGTAGTTGTATGTGTAACAAATATTTTTACCTTTCTTCACAAAGATTTTTTACGGTGAATTACATGCATATTTAATAAATTTCGCGAATAATAAATACGAAATTATATTGTTATCCCTATTTACAGACTTATAAAAACACGTCTCCAAAAGTAAAAATAACAAGCTAGTATAGCTTGTTCCTGCATACAAGAACTAACACGACCATATTTACCAATTCTCTGTTAGTAGGCCTAATGAATGGTTACAAAGAGAGAGTTTTGAAACTCAATACAAGATTGCTTTTCCAAAAGTGGAACAACAATCTATATATAAAATATTACTATATGAGTATAAAAAAATGACGTTTCAAATACCGTATACATTTTGTGGTATTGGAAAATGAAGGTAGAACTCTGTCCGATGTGTTCTAAATCTAAACACTAGAAGTATGTGGATGATTAAGATTCCACCCCAGCTGCTAAATGCATGGAAAGAGTTTCGGTATACCTCGTACAAGAAGCTGACTAAGCCCAAATACATACTCTAACGAAAAGTAAAATCATTTGTCATTTCAGTCTGTTGTCAGTTGTTTTACTGAATAAGCTAACTGGGCTTTCTCCACTGTACGGATATTTCAATAAATTTGAATTATTATAAAAATTACATTCCATTCATTTTATTTTTAGTACTGTAATACATTATAAACTGACATTACGACTTCTTTTGCTTTCTGTCAGCCCCATTCAGTAACATTTCTTACATTCTTAAACATTTTTGAAATCATATTGCATCTTCTTATATAGGTTTGCATTTTTATTTATACCGTATTTCAGCCATTAGTCAACATATTACATGGAAGATGTCATGTTAAAAACTGATAACTAAAAATTCAAATAATTTTTCTAAAGTTAAAAAATTTATCAATAAAATGTAAACTACTGTACCGGTACCATCAAAGTATTATATCAATCAATCATACCCAAGGGCAGGTCTTTAACTGCAAACCCAGCATTCTTTAATCTTCCCTATTTTCCACAAAAGTACTATAACGACAGCTAATAAGTACATACTATACTATACTATACTATACTATAATGGTCTGGAGAAAACTGTGGAGAATTGACTTCATTACTGAATGTGTTGATTGTATATTATTTGTATATTATTGTAGACATCTTGTATGTCGGAATAACATGTATGTAACTGCATATTTATTATGTATTCACTCTGACGATGCCATGAAATCATTGTATTTCCTAAGGCTAATAAATATCTATCTATCTATCTATCTATACTATACTATACTATACTATACCGTACTATACTATACTATAGCCTATACAGAGAAAAAGCTGTAAAATAATGCAACAAGTCCTACTTGCCAGTATATCCATTTGTAACTAAAGCAACTGAAGTTACATAAGAATAAACTTGATCTATTTATTATTCTGACTACTATTACCACTACCATACCACTAAATACTCACATCTTTTCGAAAGAACCACTTTGGTTTGGAATTGGGTTTGGAAAATACAGCCTCAAATACTACTTTCTTATCTTTTCCTTCTTTTGCATGTTTGTCTACCAAAGGCTTCAAGAAGGATTCTTGTTTCTAGATTGTAAAAGAAAATCGAGCAAAATGTCATTATAAACCATGTAAGTGGATATATCACAAATGAAAAGCGAAGAATGTGATGAAGTTGACTTCTAAATGAAACTGCCACACCTAGCTGTAATGAAGAATCTGAAACCTTAAATCATTAGAAGTGAAACAGAAAACATAAGAGACAGACTTAAAGAAGAATATTTCAATAAAGTAAATAAAACACGTAAAAATGAAATATTGTAAGGAAAGGAAAGTGAAGATGGAAGAAATAATAAAAACTTAAATACATAAACGGAGTAGCTACATATAGGCTATATACCCACAATTAAACACAGTATCTCACCTTTCTTCCAGAATGTACCTACTGCAAGATATGAAATTTCAAATTCTACATAGTTACCAGTAAGAAGAAAATTAAATAAAGAAAAGAGAGTTGAAAGAAGTGTACAGCAGCTACTAAAATATATTTATCTAATAATTAGGCTATATTTCAAGACATGTATAAGCTACTTTGATATCCCTATATGAATTACCTTGAAATGCTACTTTACTGTAGATACTATTACATACAATATAACATCATTGTCTGTTTGAAATAGTAATTTATTACAGATATTATTCGTAAGAAGAATATGACTATCCCTATATATAAATGCACAGCATGCATACAAAGATGCCAGTGAATGCTCATCAGATCATGTAATGTTAATTATATATGGTGCTAGAATTCTCATCAATTTACTGTAACAGAAGTCTGTTATCAAATAGCATTCCTTTCGAATATGCAGTCACAAATTAAAACAATAATTCTAAAAATGAATATATCATTACGAGAATTACTACTGAAATGAACAGAAACATATTATGTTGAGAGATTTTTCGTTTATAAAGAATAGAAATGAAAGATTTTGAAGTTAAATGCAATACATAAATAAGGTAATTATAATAAATTCCGGCACGTAATAAAATATAATTATGAATAATTTCAGAATATATTATGGTATCCATGCATCATATTGCAGTGTTAGTTTTAATGCAAAGAATGAAAAAAATGATTCAGATTAACGGATTAACGGTGACATGAATAAAAGGTACTTATCTTGTCTTATATTTTATTATAATTCATTTTGAACCTACACTTGCAAGTCTAGCAAGAATGTACAGCTATACAAGTGTGACTAACAGACGAAATCTGATAAATCTGTACATGTATTTAGGATATAAAACCACTGTAATTCGCTGCAGTATTTATAAAGTACTGTACGATACTGAATCTTCGTTGCTTTGAAAAACAACAAAGAAGAATATTAAAAATATAATCTTTTCGGGAAATATTTGAAATTGTAAATTACCATAATAAAAATAATGAAAGAGTGTAACTATTCTGATGCAAGATATCGATCCTACCTACACAGATCAAAAACAGAAAGTTGCTTATATTACACCTCCACGCTGAAAAGGTTCTGTATTTGTTCTTTAGGAAATAAATATTTTCTACATCAAGTTCATCCACACCTTCGTCTGTGTTTTAACTTAAATTATTCACTTGTCTTATTGAAACTGATAATAGGCAAACACTTTATTGAATTTCGAGTGGGAAGTCGTTTTTAAATTATGATGTTTCATCTTAATTGTGCCTAGTTCTTTAAGTGATAATGTAAATCAAATAATTCAATACAATGAGAATTAAACAAAAATTATTATTGCGATGCTGCTGGTGATTGTATTGATGGTGGTGATATGAGGGTAAACTATTTTTCAATGCATTTAAATCATGCCCATTTATAACATATAATTCTTAAATTTCTGCGAAATATCAATTCATGTATACATATGCTAATAAAATGCAGAGAGAGAAGAAGAGTCAATATTATAGTTTAGAAAAAGAAATGTGTTAAATTTTAAAGTACTGTCCTTCAATTTGCATAAAATTTCAGTGAGATTCATAATATACAGGTAAAGACTTCTTACTTCTTTCAAATTCAAGTAGCTCTACTGAATATCATCAATATTGTATTCCTTTCCAGTTCATTAATCTGCTGAAATGAAATTGATACTCCTTTTGTTTTCGTTTATAAAAAGAGTTATTAGACTTGATAAAAAAATTTTTTGCAGACTGAAGGTTCATTGCAGTATGTATCAAATTATCTGAAAGATGTCAATGATAGTATACATTGTTAAAACACATTACATTACAGCATCGAAGAGACAGTACACAAATGCAACAAAATCAGCTACAAGAACATAAACATTCATTATTAAAGATACAATTTCATATCCTGCAACAACAATGACAGAGAAGTCCCAGGAAATGCAGCAGAACAGTAGACAGCAGATGCAAGTAAAGATACATGAAACGAAACTATTTCTAAGGCATATAAATCCAACCTCCGTCTTCTCATAGTGGTGGAGAACTGGCCAATCAGGTATAAGCTCCGCCAACGATGGTCTTCGAGATGGCAGTTTTTCACTACTCTAAAACACAAGATTAGAGATATGTAAAACTTGCATAGCAACTACAGTTACACTCAAGAATTCTTCACAAAGTTGGCTAGTTAAGTGCGCGAAGAGTGCAAAGTGAGTGTGTAACAATAATTCAATCCATGCATATCTGAGCAGCAGAGTTACTTTTAGTTAAAGCAAATAATCATATGACAATGTAAGTTTTTTACGTAAAACCTAATGTAAGTAAACACGAAGAAAAACATTAAAATTAAAAAAGATGAAATTTACTAATATTAATAATGGTCATATGAACTCCATCTTTGTTACAGAAGTTGTTTATTTGAGCATGAATTTAAATAAAGTTAAAATAATTATTTTATGAAGTCAGAAGCATAAAAGTGAAATATACACATTCAGATATAAAATCAAACCAAACCAAAATGTGAGTCAATGAATAAATTTGTGAGAGTTATAAAAATAATAACGAAAAGGAAATTGTGAAATATTTCTACAAATAATAAAATAATTTTCAAAATATAGAATTAATTAATGTCTTGAGAAGGAACATTTAAAACACACTTTTTATAAATGTTTAAATTAAGTAGGAAAGCCAGAACCTGTGACGTATTGGCAATGTGGAATTTTAAGCCAAAATGGGTTATTGTAATAGAGTGACATTGTGAAGCTATCTTTATACATTTTCGTATGTATGTGGAATTTAATTTTGAAGATTTCAACATATAACAAGCTTCTATGTGTAGTGTGTGGTTAACAGTCTTAACACAGATTTGAAACCCAAGCAACATATATGTAATGTAACAATCAAGTACAGTACTTTGTATCATGTAAAATTTACATTCAACTCATGTCTCATCACAGATGGACATATTAAGAAGCTTAAATGCTATGAATGTTTAATTTTTTTATCTCCCTACAAAAATAAATAATAGTAATCCGATTTTACAGATTTTAATACAATTTCAAGTGTTCATGTTTCATTTACTCTCCACTCTGTTTCACAATCTTTCAAAAGTTAAAATATATAATAACTTAATTGGAAAAATTATCTTGACTTTAATAGCTGTTATTACGATACACGTTATAAAGTTTATATAAAGCAGTTAAACTCATCAGGTTTTAAAGTCATTTCTACTGTAAGGACTGAACCTGTTAGACTTCATGTAATGCAGAAAAAATAACAAAAATGTGTTGCGTGAGTAGCATCTGTTTAAGTTAATATTTTGTAAATAAGTAGGGTGACCAGATTCCCAGAACACAAAATAAAAATATTTGGACCTTATTCTGACTTTAAAAAGTGCACTTGGCGCGTTTAATAGGGATTACATAAAAATACAATAGTATGTAATTGCATTGAAACATGTAAACAAATATTGTATATATAAACAAGTTATCATAAACTTTTTTTTTTAGTGTTAATTGTATTTTCGTAATAAATCCAAAACTAGATGAATCTTTTTCTATTGGATGTCTTTCTCTAAAGCACTTCAAAAATATCATACCACCTTTCCTCCACTTTAGTCTCTGTGCCATTTATATTCCAAGGTTTTAGTGTTCAAAATTTTATTATGGAGTTTAATTCGGCAAATAATTCATCCTAATCATAACATTCAATACCTTACTAAAAAAATTATTGATGCCTTTTAGGCAGCTCACAATTTCAGCCCAAGTCATAGAGCTAGTAACTAAATGCAATTACCTATAATAAAATACTGTACCGTACAAGATACTGATACTGGTTTCGTCAAAATAAATGCAGCAATAAAACAGTCAAGTACATTCAGTGTTTGGTAATATCTTCACTTATTAAAATATTCCAGTAAAAACTGTAGTATACACAAATTCCCTTTCATTTAAAGCATCCTCATATTTTATTTCTGACTTAACTGATATGATGATACAACAGTTTTTACATTTATAATTTTTTTCTGGGCGACTTTAAATCTTAGGTTACCAGTATTTCAGTTGCTAGAATAATTTCCACTTTACTTATTTTGATGTACTCGGTCTGAAGTTAAGAAATGTGGGACAATTTAATTGCAAATTGGGAATGTCTGGTCACTCCATATATTTATGTATAATTTATGTAGGAGGAAAGAATTTCTGTAAATGTTATCATAAATGTTCAGTGCACATTTTTGACATGTGAACAGTAATCATTAACGACTATTTGGTAATCCTTTTGTTCACTTTTAGAAAATACATTACATTATGGTTCGAAAATAAGTGAAGCATAAGTTTTTGTGCGTGAGTGAGTGAGTGAGTGAGTGAGTGAATATACTGTAGATTATTAAATTAGTATGAAAATTCATTGTGAATTGTCGAACATAATTTGTGTTTGTATTATTTGTGTGTAAAATTTTAAACTTTGATATTCTCTGTTGAGTGTGATGGTAAACAGGTCATGATGGTTATTTAGGGATTAAATAAGATGTGGATATATAAATAAATATGAAACGTTAGGTCATACCATTTAAACAAATCATTATTTATTTCTTGTATTATAAAAAAGGAGTAAGTGTTTTCGAACCTTTAGCAGTTCTTTGTCCACCAATTGAAGTTTGGGCCAATCTGTTATTACCTCTTGAAGAGACGGCTTTCTCCGTATGTCAAAAACATCCTGAGGGCATTGTTTGCAAAGAGAGCACTAGCTATAATCGTTACATTTTTAGTAGTAGTAGTAATAGTATTATTTATTGTGTTTAGCAGGGTGTGAATTGCACATTAAAATTTTATGTAAATTTGTGTAAATAACTGCTGTTAACATTCTGACTACAATTTCACATTTTTTTTCTTCAGAATTTTATATTAAAGTTACGGTACATGAAACATACTCAGGAATAACATTTTAACAGAAACAAAATTAACAACATTATTAATTATTTATGAACCGCCTATAATAATTCCTTGTCATTCTTCAAGAAAATAGTTTCTGAAAACTTTCTTCAGTCCTAATGCCCATTCTGAGTTCTGACCTGTATCTCTATTAAGTGTCAGAGGAAGGAAATCACAAATATTTGAAGAATTTTAACAATTCGCACCCTGTAAGTTTATTCATGTATTATTTTAAAGTAATTGGAGAGAAAGCTCCCAATTACAATGAAATATCACCATAAACTAAGTATTTTAATATCATGGATTCAGTGTAGAGTACTTCTTCAACACAAATTACTTTACTTATTGATTAAAATTTATCATAACTATATACAGTACCGGTACAACTTTCATTTGCGTAACTGTCAAAACATTAATGCAAATATTAGGTGTAATAATACTTTATATCCATTGTAATTGGGATATCTCCTTAATTACTGAAATTATAAAACAGGTTTAATTATTTATTTTGTAAAATTAAATATACTTCCTTTCAGTCTCGAAAAGTTAGGAAATAGTATCTTAAAAGTCAATTTATAAATTATATTTTTTATTGATTTTAAATTTGTAAAGACAGTGAGTGGTGGTGTTCTTCGAATTTTGAGTCTGATAATGAAAACTTCATTTATCATGCTATTTTGTCTGGCTGTCCATATTAAGCAGTCTGATTACTATCAGCCATGCAGGAAATACTGTAAGGATACTTTAATAGCAGATGTATTAAGTAACACGAGGAAAGTAATAAAGATGAGTCTCCAATAGAGAAATGTACATAAATGATTGTTAGAGAAAATAGGACAAGCAAAAGTTTGATTAAAATAGTGCAGACAATCCATGGCACCAAACGATTATAAGAATTTCTATAAAAAATATAATTAAAATAGTCATAGACAAGAAAATGGAACGTTAAATGAATAAAACTGTAAATGAATAATAAATGAAATAACATCATATATATGACATATGTAAGTATATGCATATATACGAAGTCTGTCTCAACAGCTTCAGACCTCAGTCTTTCTGATGGAAACTGATTGGAGCTGAGGCCAGTCTGGGATAAGCTCTGCGAGTGAGAATCTTCGCCCACTCCCAGGTCGGGTCACGCTCTCCTGGTTATCCTGAACAACATTTCCCAATGCTGAGCAATACCATGGCACACACAACACACTGACACAAACACAAACACAAACCCATGACACAAACACGAACACCATGTGGGTCAACATCCCAGCCTTTCTATCTACATCAAACTAATTGGTTACTTCCTTGGCAAATTTAAGAAATAGGCAACTCAGGGAGAGGAATTAATAATTTACATTACATCTAACATACACTAATACCGATTTTGATGGTGCATAAAATACTATTATAAGAAATTAAATTAATGAACTAATCAGAGGCCAACATTAAATGTACTCAGAATTTACTAAAAATTTGTTATATTTGATGTATAGGTAATATTGATATTTATAGAAAACTACTTCCATTGATGTATATTTGTAACAAAATAATAATAATAATAAAAAAAATATTTTAGCGCTTACTTAAGGCTAGGAAATCAAGAGAAAACATTTCAAGAGAATGTGCTGTATATGTGCAAACAAAAATTGTGTACCTAATACCAAAATTGTTACAGATTTCCGGGATAAAAAGCAATGAATTAAATAAAATTCCCTATTTATAATTCATGCAAGAACCCTATTTCTAGCATGAGGACGATGAAACATTTTGTGCCATTTGAACATTTCGACATATTAAATGTTTAGCCTACTTTACTTTGAAACTTAATGATTAAAAATATGATACTTACTAAAAAAGGAAAAAATTGAAATACAAAATTAAGTGCACTCTTTCCAGTAAAACAACCGTTTAAAGCACAGAAAATATTATATATAGTAATATCTTTCTTGTTTTTCATGTTCCACATTTCAAACAAGTAGAATGAAATCAATTTTTAACAACTCAGGATTAGTTTATAGTTCAATACAGTACATAAACATATTTTCTCTGATACAGTTGGGAGGTAATACGAAACAGTACTAAATTTATTTATCTTATTAAAAATAGGTACCAGTTTATTAGTAGTTATGAGCCAAGTTTGTTTTCAATATAATGCTAAGACACAAAAACGTTAAAACTCTGAACTGTACTTCATATTTCTGATAGAAATATTACTGGATAAAATTAATTTTTGTTTCTGAACCTTACAGATAATTTTGAGATTAAAGCCTATTAGGTTAATTAGAAGACAACAATATCTTCATTTTCTACATTTCTGTGTTCATAAAATATGCAAGTTTATTCGATGTACCATAAATAAATGTAACTGAATACTTTATATATTTATATCTAAAGGGCATAATAATAACTTCGATTAAAAACATTACTTTCGTATAATTGTCTAAATGTAAAAGTTGTTTCTTTAAATATGCCAAGTTCTTTAACAAATATAACTATTACACGTATGTTCCGTTACCTCTTTCCTTCCATCACAAAAATAAATAAAAATGTCATTCAACATGTTTAATGAAGATTCTATTAAGTTAATTTTGATTAATATTTTCCTTTCAACTTCAGAGAAGAAATATTATTGAAGAAAGGCTCCAATGTTCATTAAAAATCATAAGTATCAAACCAAAAAAGACAAACTTTTTTTATTGACAAGCAATGATGTAGCTTAATGGCACACATTTTATTGTAATTCCTTACAATTAAACTGCGATTTTTATTGCACATAACCTTGCCTAGGTTGAAAAAGCAAGCAAGAAAATCTTTCATGTTTCAAATCACAATCACGTTTAACATGAGTTATATGTATAAAATTTATATTTCTCACAGAAATACAGTAATGTGTATGGAATAGTAGAGGCTATTGGGAATTTTGAAATTGTTTTTTTAATGGATTATTTTACGTCGCTTTATCAACTGCGATGGTTATCTAACATCTGAGTGAATTCTAGGTGATAATGCCAGCGCATGGGCCAGAGTCCAGCGTCGAAAATTACCTAGCATTTGCTCTTAATGGGTCGAAGGAAAACCCCGAAATAAACCTCAACCAAGTAATTTGTCCCAACCAGGATTTGAACCCGAGCCCACTCATTTCACGATCCACAGCAGTGGGCAGTTTCTTCTAAATCAAAAGTGAAAGTAACTGAAACCGAATATTTCTATTGAATTCTAACTTCGTTAAGTACTAAGTACAATCTGATTTTACATGTCACTGAAATTTAAGTATACAGTTTCGAGAATGTTCTCTGAAAGGTACTGGGAATTCTATTAATTAATTAATATGCATGGGAAAGTTATGCAATTATGGTAATTGGTGTCAGAATGTGGCTTCTGACAATTGTAATAAAGTACAGTATCACTTTGCCTATTACTAGTATATTTCAAACTTTGTTAACACAATGTTTAGAAAATTACAACCGCATTTATTAAAATAAATTTATATAAAACTGAGGAAATTAGCATAAATGGAAAATTTGAATACCTTCGAGATAATGCTGAAAATGTTAGAGGTTTTTTTCTCAATGTATAATACAGGTCGTATTTTACACATATGAAATAGTTCATGTTATTTCAAATAAATTGCACTTAAATGACTTGATACATTTGGGTCATTAAAAATTTGTTTATTCTCTTCTTAAAACGTGATTTTAAGGAAATTAGATACAGCAATTTTATTAAATATTTAAAGCTATTCACATTTAATAGTTTTCTTTCTAATTTAAATGACGAGAGAAATATTTTCATAGAGATTTCTACAGAACTTAATAAATTTCCATGAAATTTTACGTTTGAAAGCAATACCATAAAGTTTACAGTAGTAATTTAAGGAGTTAGCGAGCATCTGAATGAGATGAAGGTGATAGTGCCAGTGAAATGAGTCCGGAGTACAACGCCGAAAGTTACCCAGCATTTGCTCTTATTGGGTTGAGGGAAAACCCCGGAAAAACCTCAACCAGGTAACTTGCCCCAAACGGGATTTGAACCCAGGCCCGCTCATTTCATGATTAGGCGTGCTAACCATTATTCCACAGTGGTGGACACTTCAATAATACAGTACTTTTTCTTGTTTTCAATACTTCAAATTTTAGTAACATTTTTCTTACAAAAAATACAGTGGATTATAAGGTACATCATGTATTTTTTTAAATTACTTACATAAATAATTAAAATTTGATCTGAATAATCAATGATAAAAAATTCTTACGAGATGTTTATCTAATTTTTTATAAGGTTAATTTATGGAGACTCATCTTTATACGTACATTTTTACAATTCTCTGAATGTCACTTTTATTTAGTTTTTCAGCTTATAGACCTGATTGGTTTTATAAATAATTTATTTTCTACAAGGATCATTGCCGGTAATAATTTATAATTCAATTTCATTATAAACAAATATAAATTTCTCATGACCGAATAATCTACTGTATAATGAGAGCAAGGAGATGCCATATGCTAGCTTAATCACATGACGAAAATGCAAAACAAGTGCACAATTTCCTGTGAAAGAAATTTAATTACGTATGTACAGATGTTTTGAATTTTGTACCTGTGCCTATATAATTTGACATAGTGTTGCTAAAATAATTTGACTGAAAGGAATGGTTTATTGAATAATTTAAATTCAATTTATAATTTTATGTTGATGTGTTGGCTACCTTCAACCAACTCCAATTTGATACACCTTGTCTGCCTGCGGGAACTCTAGCAACTTCTTGACCATCAACTTTGATAACAATGCACCCATTTTCCTCATCATGGAACCACCCTGTCTCTAAGTTCTCTCCTGACTTTCCTTGCTCTTTCTGGAATGAACCACTCACATTCACCATCAACACAGACTAACGCTTCATGCTGAAAATCAGTAACAAATTTTTCAATTATCAAATCCAATTCCCTTTTTTTATTCTATTTTAATTTGTGTCTACTAAGACGATTTTTTACATTTGTGTTACCTTCATATCACATGCCAGTATAATATTTTAAACATTTGCATTTTATGCTTGAATTAAATAATTACCGTACATAGTATGACATGGTAGACTAACAAATTTTAAATTATTATAGCTTCAGTATAACACTTATTACTGTTAATATCAACACAATTTATTTACATAACCTACACACAGACTTTAAGTGTTAAAGCTCAACTCTGAAATTTCCACCATAATATTATCTATTTACTGCACATTTTTAGAATTGCTCCACTGATATTTACTTGTGTGAAGTTTCAAGTACTTGGCTTTATGTTTAAGATGTTACCCAGAACTCTAAAGTAATGTATTACCTGTACTGGTATAGGATTTTTCATGGCCATTACTGAAAGAACTGAATAGTTGCCTTCACAATGGTACAAATAAAGATTTATTCCGCATTGAAGAACAACAGTACTATCTGAATGTTAAAATAGTTTATTGCTGAAAATATTACATTTAAAAACACAGGTTCAAGTGTAGTCCAGAGCGTGGATGTTTTTAATGCTCCTAATAAATACAGAAATATTTAAATTTAGAATTAAGAAATATATGATTGCTAAATGAAATATTAAAGAAAAAATACCAAGAAATAGGAAGTGAAAATTGCAAAAGAAGAAACCAATATACATCCTTAAAAATTCGTTTTTTGTCTATTACATACGAATATCGCTCAATTTTCTGCTCTTTTGTGCAATTTTTTTCAGTTAAATGATTCACTTCACCCTTCATTACACAAAAATATTCAGAATCGACGTACAGTACAGATGAAACCAAACACAAACAGATTGGAGCGAAACATAAGACACTGTGTAATTGTAGATCTTAAGTCCTCCAGATTTGCACCAAAGGATAAAACGGAAATTTAGCTAGGTTTCAAATTAATACAAAAGCCAAAAGTACTGCCTTTCACAGAGTGTGTTGAGATATAATATATTAAATGTTATACTTGTGCTAAAAATTAAAATTTATTCTACCAATGAATTGCATTATATTTACCATTTCTCCTGTCGACATGAGTGAAAGTAAAGCATACATCTAGTTCGTTTCCCTTGGAATTGAAACAGCCTAAATTCACATAAGCACAATTATTTGTTTTTTTTTTTATTATTATTTTGCAAGTAGTGTAATACAAATTAGATACACAACTCAAAATTGAGTTCAATAAAAAAATTAATGTACAATTTTACGAAAACATAAATGGATATAATTATGGTGCTCGATTATTGTAAATAACAATTTAACGAACCAAGAGTAAATGCACTGCACAAAAGATTATATCCAATGCCTTTATTAAATTTATTTATTTATTTTTTAAGTATAACAGATACCAGTACATTTTATGAATATAAGTACAATTATTGAAGTAAACAGCAATTACGAAGTACTATGTGCAATTAATAAGTTTATTTGAGACTGAAATTTAATATTTAACTTACTGTACGTCTTTCAATTTCAAAATTATTCTTCTCTGCTGTAGCAAGAATTTTAATGGTTTTGTATTTCATTATGATTTATTGTAATTTTACATTAAAATAATTAATGGTAATTTATAAAGTTACTGAAATATTACTTAAATCCTATAACTGTATTTATATGATAAAAGTAATTTCAAATTTTTAAAATTAATTTCTCAGCCTCTTTCTTAAAGTAGGCCAAGTAAATAACATATAAGTGAATAACATGGCATTGAATATTCCATGTATTAATTTTGACATTGTAGCAGAAAGAACTCCAGTTTATTAAGAATATCATATTACCAAACAGAACATCCAAATAACTAACGTTTCCAAGTACCATAAGTCACGATTTGTGTACATTGATCTGTGATTATAATTTCGGCATTACTGAAATTAACGAAATTACCCAACTTTGAACAAAATATCTAAACATAAAAATTTTAAGTGTGTTAATTTTAGTCACGTAATAACATTTCTAACTATATTACCTCACCTTATTCTTACTAACAAGCACGAAGAACAGAAAAATCTGAAATTACCTAGGCAAGGTTCCGTCTCTTAAGGTAACTTACAGATAACACAGACTAACACAGAAGTCACAGAAGGCTAAAAAGGAAGTGAAGTGAAATAAAGTAACCCAAGTACAGATTTAGTGTTACACGAGATAGTGTAGTTTTCATACATGTATTGACAGAAAAGGCTTGTCCAACACTGAAATAGATCCTCCACAATGTAAAAGTATCCTGAAATAAAAGCTGAAAGA
This sequence comes from Periplaneta americana, assembly GCF_040183065.1. Classification (NCBI taxonomy): domain Eukaryota; kingdom Metazoa; phylum Arthropoda; class Insecta; order Blattodea; family Blattidae; genus Periplaneta; species Periplaneta americana. Next base: position 50,881,240 of record NC_091126.1, read on the forward strand.
ATCAGTACACATGAACAATACAAAAATCACCCTCAAACACGGTACATAACAAATTAAAATATTCAATATATACTTGCATATGTAATAATCAATGGTTATATGCAAATCATATTACAGAAATTATATGAGCGTCCACAGGTGGGGGGGGGGAGGACAAAGAGGGATATTTAACATCCTGCACGTGAGTGATTTACTTCAATTCTATATCATATACATTTTGAAACACTACATATCGTCGGCTTAGAGTGTAAACCTGCTAACCGCCAAAAAGAAAATTTTACAAGGGAAGCAAAAAACTAAGTTTAAATTACCTAACTCTGAAACTTTAGGACCTAATCCAAAGTACAGGTGGCATTTGTACCTGTACTTTGGATTTGGTCCTAAAGTTTCAGAGTTAATTTAAACTTAGTTTTTTGCTTCCCTTGTAAAATTTTCTTTTTGGCGGTTAGCAGGTTTACACTCTAAGCCGACGATATGATTCTTTGTATAACATTTCTATTCTCGTAGGGAGGCATAAGAATGGTGTTTGACTAGAGGAAACACTTTTTATTAGTATATATTTATAATGCGTCAATATTTATTTGTGTTGTTTTGCCCTCACCCCTAAAAATATGTAGTGGACACTCACGAAGAATGAGTATGTCTACGAAAATTAACAAGTGAATATATCTAGCGCTACATTTCGTAAAAAATCCACATAGAACAAAAGTAAGTTTGAGTACGTAAATGATGGATTAAGGCACAGCAGAACAGTTACTGCATATTTATAATAATACTAGCTTTTATATTATAAAAATTGCAAACTTTCTTCTTGATTGTAGTTCAATTCATTAATAAGTGATTAATAACAGTTCTTTACAATACTGGTATGCAAACTTTTGTGGTATTATCGAGGAATGCAGGTTTGTTGTAAATTTTATTACGAGGAAAATAATTGAAAACTTGAAGAATTTTCCAGGAAATCAAAGTTTTTCAGTGATTACATTCTGACAACTCACATAACGATTAAGACATTAATGCTCTCATTATAAATTAATACTATGATTGAAAGTTACAAAACAAGATTTAGAATGCAAATCAGATAATCGGAAAGCTTGAGAATATGATCTTCATATTTCTGTCAAAACTAGAAGCATAATTTATAAATATGTAAAGTAACAATCAAATTACAACTTTATTGTTTCCTTGATTTTTCTAGGAGTTTCTGTTTTTTATTTTTTATGTATTACTCCATATAAATTTCCAAACATTATATGGAAAAATATTAAATAATGATGATTGAGATATTTCAAATTACTTACCTTTTCCACCTTCTTTAACTGTGGTGTTGGTTTCTCTACCTCCTTGAGATCACCCCAGTCGGGATCTTCTTTGTCTTTTCCCCATTTTGCATACTTGCGTTTCTTCAGCATACTTCGGAAGTCCATTCCACTGGCATCTATGCAATACACAGGTAATTAATTAAATATAAAGTGGCACGTTAGAACATAAAGACGTCTGATTGGAAATTACATTAAAACTTTACTACACAGGGATATCAGCTAACACTTTCTTTTCAAAGGGAGGGTCATGCTAAGAATTTTAAACGCCCTTAAAATTCCATCATCCTCTGTATTGTCTAAACCCACGAAAATTGGATCTAGTTACAAGCATAACACTTACTAGATCACCAGACCATCCAGCATGACTGCAGTCTCCATTCTTTTTTCCTTCATTTTAGGCTCTCCTAAGATTCCAGGACAAATCTTTTAAAATAGAAATAGGCAAAATGCAGTTAAATTACTATAAACTGCAGATGTTTAATGATACTATTCCTAGAGTCTTTGTAACATATTTTATGACGATAATTTTGAAATTACAGTGCTGTCCGAGTACTTTCGGAATATAAAGTAATCTGTGTTTACTTCCTCAATATTTATGAGTTTCTTCATAATTAATTTCTCCCAAATACAAAGTCTTAGACAAAGGCTCATTCGTTATTCAATTTGGTAAATCCATACAGCACAATATAATGTGTTGCTATATTCTCATACGTGATACATATCGTCCTCCATTGTTACCATGCTAGTCGCTAGATCTGAGGTTTTAGGTTCAGTGATGGATTTTCAAGGATGGTAAAATCCTTAGCAAGGCTTTCTCTTTGGAAAAGTAATGCTATGAATACTGTGTCGTAGATTTATGACACGTAAAATAATCCCGTCCTTAATACAGTGCTCTTACAAAATCTCTCGCTCACATTGAATTTTGATATTTAATAACCTCTGCAATTGAATGCATTGTTAGGTGAAATACTATCACTCTTCTCACACGTAGCATTATTTACAATACATAAGAAGGGAAGATTGTTTGCAGAGGAGAAACAATATACTAACATTAAAAATATTATGCCATTGTGGCATTATTTTCACGGTAAGATGATAATGAGAATGAACCACTGAATTCGTAAAGGAGAATTGCATAAAAAACAGCAGACCCTGATTTATAGGGGATACAATTTTGGAACTTTTTTCCGAGCTGCCTTCTCTTTACCTACATTTTATTCTGTGCATTATTAGCCTTAGTCTTCGACTACTTTTTTTTTTTTTTTTTTTTTTTTTCGCTTTATTGCACTTACACATCATCAAACTCTCATTACTGAAGCAGTTGCAAATCACGCACTGCAGTCCAAACTGACATGGTATAGAATTTACGTACTGTATTTGTATTTCAGATTTTATTAAAATGATCAAAATCTTTCTTTGCAAATTCGAGTTACTACACATATCTTACTTAAAGTCTCATTAGCAGTTTTCAATGTTTTGAAGCAATATTGTACTGTTGCTTAGGATCCACAGTGACATTTCGGATTGGATCGCAGCAGAGCAGGAAGTAGTTTAGTTTTTACTGGTGTATGTACAGTCCATTACAAAATACTACCAGTAATGGCATTAACTATTTATAACAGTGTACAAATGACGGGGAAAGTTGCTGAAATTGTTAATTTATTTCATACAGATTTTTTTTAACATTGGCTTTGTAATGCACTGGTATAAGATTATTAACCTTATCGTGTAATCCTACTTTTTGTTATCCCTGGGTAACTGCTATGCTAAGAAATACGAGTCTGAGTGGTGATTAGAAGTGAGTGATGGTATTGGTGGTGATGAAAATGTTATGGCAGTAGTAGCAGTAGTGACAATGGTGGCAGTGATAGTGATAAGATGGCAGGTATGGTAATGGTGTTTGTGGTAGTAAAATGGTGGTGGTAAGATGCTGATAGTGGTGGAGGTGATAGTGGCAGTCATGGAGGTTAAGGTGGAATGGTGGTGGTGTTAATGGCAGTGGTAAGGGAGTGGTAGCAGTGGCTGTGTTGGTGGTGTTGATAATAAGACAGTGGTGACAATGTGGTGGTGGTGGTGGTGGTGGTGGTGGCAGTTTTGGCGGTGATGGTAGAGGTGATAATTGTAATGACAGTTTTAATAGTGGTGGTGAGGCGGTAGAGGTGTTGGTGGTAAGACGGTGGTCGCAGTGATGATGTTAGTAGTTTTGATGGAAATGTTAGTGGTTGTATGACAATGACCCTACAGTGAAATAAATTAACTCACCTGACACATAGAGCTGTGTCTCAGCAGAATCTTCCCCGTGTTCATTGCTTACTGTAACTTTGTATTTCCCTTCATCATTGGGTTTAACTTTTCTCATGCATAATGTAATCGTATTCGTTTCTCCATCGGTTAGGAATTTGTATCGACCTCCATCAATGATTTCTGTCATGCCCTGAAAGAAATATATCCATTGGAACATATTTCATTTGTCTCTGAAAGAGATCTTAATCGACAATATTGCAACTCTAGCATGTTTATATTTTCATTATAATGTAATAGTCATCAGTATTTATAATCTGTATACTCGTAAAAACAAAATACGACATATACATCTCTTAGGTTCTAAGGCCATTACATTAAGAATTAAAAATTTCCTGTCAGTTATATTTCAGTAATTGTAATATATATTCTAAGGTCATAAACAATTAGAAACTTATTACATATCAAATAAATAAATATATATATATATATATTTTATTATTATTTTTTTAAATTTTAGTAGGTTATTTTACGACGCTTTTTCAACAGCTCAGGTTATTTAGCGTCTGAATGAGATGAAGATGATAATGCCGGTGAAATGAGTCCGGGATCCAGCACCGAAAGTTACCCAGCATTTGCTCATATTGGATTGAGGGAAAACCCCGGAAAAACCTCGACCAGGTAACTTGCCCCGACCGGGAATCGAACCCGGGCCACCTGGTTTCGCGGCCAGATGCACTGACCATTACTCTACAGGTGTGGCCTATATATATATATATATATATATATATATATATATATATATATATATATATATATATATATATACTCAGGGTGTTTCAAAAGTGATGATCAATAATTTACAGATGAAACATACAAACTAACATAAGCAAAAAATCTCCAATACATATTGGTCTGCAAATTAACCATTGTCGAGATAATGCACATTTTCTGTTGAGATTCCTCGCTGACAAAGAACAGACATCCCTAACTGAATTCTGTCTAGAGCAGGTGTTCAAAATGCAGTCCATGCATCTGAACGCAACGTTGTGCTCTTCTCTGTAGTGAACTGGGAATCCTCTCAGGCAGTCCTGGATCATTCCTTATTTGCTGAAAGACACGTTCAATCCGAAAATGCATTTCCTGAAGTTTTTGGCCTCAGAAGTGTTAATCAGGCTTTTCACATGAACCCAAACACAGAAATCTAGTCGGATTTAAATCCGGTGATCTAGGAGGCCACGATACAGGCTCTCCTCTACTTAAGAGAATACCGAATGAACGGTTAATTTGCGGACCAATATAAATACATAAATAAATAAATATATAAATAATGCACATTATAGAACAATGCTTTAGTAATATTAAACCTAAAACTGTTAAAGCGTTTTAGTTTTAAATACATTTACAATTGGAAAATAATATATCTATTAATTAGAGAAAAATTCGTTCCGGCACCGGGAATCGAACTCGGGACAGCTCAGCTTTGCGCGCCGAGCGCTCTTTCCAACTGAGCTATGCCGGGACACGATCCACGGTGCCGGCCGAACTGTCCTCATTATATCGTCAATGGCCTACTACCTGCATTTTAGACATATAAGTCATATATGCAGGAGCGCATATTTAAATGAAATGACTCTATGGCCATATTCAACAACAGTTTCTGAATACTGTTAACACTGATATATACTTATGTTCATGATTGAATAATGAAGACTACTATTTAGTAGTCAACATGTATATACCTATTAAATAATACTTCGTCTAATACTTATCAGACACATTATGAAACTGTGTCCTTACCTTGTACCATTTGAATGTTGGGGCTGGGTTTCCTTCAACCTGAATTGTGATGTAGCCAATCTGATCTGTAAATTACAAAAACATGAATGACAAAATTAGCAGATAATACATGAACAGAAATTTACACATATGTTGTCGTAACTAAGCCAAATCATAGAACATATAACGAGCATAAAGTAGAATCCCGATTATCCGTTGCAAAGAATGGACTAAGGTGGTCAGATAATCGCGCCCTTGCAAGCACTCTTGGAACCTCTGCAAGACTCAATGTGGTCTGCTTTTACCGTCCACCCACAAAGAGTGAGAAACAACTCGAATATTCGTTAAACAGATCACTGAGACACTCCGCGAGACGGAAGAGCTTTGCATACTGACTACAGTGCCAGGTGTTCAATAGTAACGTACAATGTGATTTCTATTTTTCGTAACCGGTTGTGCACGACTCTGTTCTTCGTTACTTCAGAGTCTCAGCAAAGCATACTGTACTGCAATAATCACACGCATTTAGCGCCCTGCTGTAGCGGCAAACCAGCGAAACGTATATGTCAGTGAAGTAGTCGCCGTAGAAAGGCGTACTGCAATTTGAAATCTAACTCATTTTTGTATTTGTTGAAGTGACGAGCACAATAAAGTCAGTGTTCAAGCCGTCTTTAGTCCAGAAGCATATCAGAGTAAGAGTACAGTATACAGTCGCTAAACCTACACTGACATACGGCTGTGTTGCCTGAACTATCAGAAAACAAGATATACGGAGGATAACATTACAGAAATGAGATTCATGCGTAAAACAACTGACTATGCAAACTTTTTGCAAAAGAAAAGATCAGATCATATTCTAGAATTAGATGTGCTACCAAGACTGCAGAAGATCATAGATGGCCTAAAAATGCTGTATTACCAAGCAGCATGAACCTGTTTTCGAGATCACAACGGATCACTAAGTCCAATGCTTGCCATGATGATGATGATGATGATGATGATGATGATGACCATTTTTTATATCTAGGAAGTGGCTATGGTACTCGTATATTTGAAACCGGGGCAAAGACTCGTATCGAGACTCTTGATAGCATAATTGAATCGGTTATTGTTGAAAGGAACTAAGTCCACTTTTTAAAGTTTTGAGATAATCGAAAAAAACTGATTTGTGAATAATATATCGAAGATTAAACCAAAATATATTGTACACATGAAGTATATGTGTACAATATATTTTGGTTTAATCTTCGATAGATTATCCACAAAACAGTTTTTTTTTCGATTATCTCAAAACTTTAAAAAGTGGACTTAGTTCCTTTCAAAAATAACCGATTCAATTATATTTTAACAATGTCTGTGTCCAGTGTTCCTGCCAACCGATTGTAAACTTAATAATGATAAGCTGAAGTGAAGGACAATTCTTACCCTCAACGGCAGAATAGCTCTCCTGAATATCGACAATTGAAGGTGGTCCAGGGTCCCCGATCGGTTTGAGAGGCGTGCATGGCTTGTCTATCATCTCCCCCAGCTCCGCCACGCTGGGACGTCGGACATCGGCGCTTGGTCTTCTGCGCTATAATCCAAATTTGAATGGTTGCAATAAACACAAAGTTTCAACAGCATGTGTCGGGGTCTGTGTGTGACTCAAATTAAATTCTAATTAAGAGATGTAACTTGTAATGCTAAGTTTCAATTGCAAATGTAAATCTGTTAAGAAATTATTTATATTTGACACAGAATTTCAGAAATATTAACCTGAGTTTGCTTCGTGATAAGCAATTGTTGGGCCCGTTATTGTCACAACACATAACTAATGCGTACTTACGTTCAACCTCATGACTTTAGCAACATACCCGTGACAATCACAACGGTAATTGCATACCGTCAGCTTACTTACCTTACCGCACCACATTTTGGATGTGGGGAACAATATGTTCCAAAATTAAAAAAAAGACATATATGTACATACAGATTGTACAATCAACAATGGAAAACACATGGAACACACATAGGAGTGATGATTGTGGATATTAGTAACAAGCTTTCCAAGATTTTCATTATAAAATCATAAATGGAAATAAACCATAAAAAATTAAATTAAAATACAAAGTAAACAAAACAGAATTAAACAATTGTGTACAGACTGAAACAAGGAAATAAAATTATAACAAATAAAACAAAAGAGGAAACAGAACGCTGACAGGTTGCCACGTTTGGCACAGATTTAGTTCTATTCTACAACATATAAACCCGGAGCTCAGAATGCAGCCTTGTCAGTAAGTTGAAGCTGCATCAGCCTGTTCCAGACACAGAAACCAGAATCAAACAATGGGGCTCTTGTTCGTTCATTAAGTGTCAAATGCAGTTAACAAATTTCAACTGTATTATTGTACGTTTTAATATCACTCAAAACAATCTGCTAAGTTTATGTTTCATAAATATATTTACAGAATCATTTAGTGTCCTATTTTGTATAAAGTTCATTAATCAATTATATAAACATATTGAAAAAGTAATTCCTAATTTCTACATGAAATCCAATCAAGTTTCAAGGCAGTGTTGACAAAAATAATTTGCGAAAAGTCTTTCCTGTCTCCACCTCTGAATCTCGCCTGACAAATTTTGTCACGTCGTAGTTAAAACATTAGCAGATTTAAGCAACTTTGTGACTGACTGCCTATCAATATGATAATTTATTTATTTACTTCTAATAAGTATCGAACCCTAGTCACTTCGGTGAGAAAACTACTGAAGTATGGTGGAACTTACATTGGCCGAATGGTGCATTACATTATTAAATTATTGATGAGAGATATAATGGGTGTTCTGTAGGATTTTATATACAATAAGAGTTCATAACAGTAATATATATTATTCCCTATATAAATGTAAATTTATGGTTTATTTAACGACACTCGTAACTGCTGAGTTTATATCAGGGTCGCCGGTGTGCCGGAATTTTGTACTGGAGGAGTTCTTTTACATGCCAGTAAATCTACTGACATGAGCCTGTCGCATTTAAGCACACTTAAATGCCATCGACCTGGGCCGGGATCGAACCCGCAACCTCGAGTACAGAAGGCCAGCGCTATACCGACTACGCTACCCAGGCCGACTCCCTTTTACCTTTTACTTATGATTATTTAACATTATTACAACTCTGTTTACCTTAATGAACATTCACGGTTTTTCCTCAATTTAAATGTTTTTTTTATTTACTATTGGTCTCTGGATTGCCCAACTGTGTGCTCTTAATTTCGTGAAATTTAAATTCATATTGGAGTGTTAACGTATCTAAAAAAAGTTAATTTATCGCAACAACACCTCACTATTTAATCAAAAAGTTGAGCTGATGCAGTAGCAGAAATGACGCTTTACTTGTGATTAAGTGCTACCGCTGAAGTAACGGTTGAAAGTATCATGATGTGTTGAACAGTAAATGTGTTGTCAAAAGAGATGCCAAGTCTGTCTGCTGTGCTTTGATGCCAGAGGTCGCCATACACCATAATGAAAACAGCATAGACATTCCTTTGCTATGTGTATGCAATCAGAATTCTCTTTCTGTCCATGTGTGTGTGTGTGTGTGTGTGTGTGTGTGTGTGTCTGTGTGCAATTAACTCGTTTATTTTTGCCTCTTTGCTCCCAGTCCCAGGAAGAGACACTTCTCTGACGTTCACTTCGTCCCATTCATGATTGTGATTTCTTTCCTCTAAATGTTTTCCCCTTTAAGTGTGACGTTTTGCAATGAGTCGCCTTACGGTATCTCTAGTATGTATCTATTAACTAGCATCTCTAATATGTATCTATTAACCAGTATCTTTAGTATGCATCTATTAACCAGTATCTTTAGTATGCATCTATTAACCAGTATCTCTAGTATGTATCTATTAACCAGTTGATCTGAGGAGTGTCAAATAGAAACAGTCTTAATCGATCATAAACTCTCAGTTTTTCATTCAAACGGAGATCGGATGAAAATTTAGTCTCTCTCTTTTACCACTAAGATAGACAAAAATTTATGACATAAATCGTCGCCATTTAATCAAGTAACTTTTGCACACAAAGTATCCACAGACGCACACCGCATCTTATATTTCAAATAAATCAGTTCAACACACTTGAACAGTGGGAAATTTAAAACATTTTCTTATGAAATTCATATTATAATTCAATTAATGGACTTTAAAACCTACGTCGTGAATATTAATTACATAATTAGTTACAGGTTAAAATATAATGGCATATTGAATAAAACAGAAAAAAGTAATTAGACGGAACAAAAGCCCAATTTGTTTGTGTTATAATGCATATTTTTCTAAGCTATCTTACAAAGAGAACATATTTCATCCACTGAATCTTGACAAATCTAACCTGCTTTTCCTTTGCGTCTTGCAGTTCGCCAGGGCGAGATCCCTTTCTCTGTTATATTAGAACAGAAAACAAGTGAAAATAATAGTAATAATAAGAATAATAATAATAATAATAATAATAAGAATAATAAAATAAATACATAATTATACTAATAAAATAACATAAATGAAAATAATCGAAATAAATGTGTAAGGAAAATGATTTAGGGAATGAAAGTGAAACAAACAGTAAAACAATACAACTCAAACTGAAACAAAAATAACATAAAGTGCTGTAATTCTTTGGCATTCTTAGCATCTGAATTGGGAAACGCGTTTAAACTACATTTGTGAGAAATATTAGTTGACTGTTTAATATTGAAAACCAGAACCAGTAAGACGATGTTATGAAGTGATGAGATTTTTATGAAGAAATTTTGTTAACCCAATACTCTCAAAACCAATGTGTATCGAAATGTGTCACTAAGGATAAAGCAGATATCACTCCTATGTACAAAATTAATCCAATCCAGATAGGTGAAACGTTATAGCACACAGTTTAAAGGAAATTGGAGCAAGATGAATGCCAAAGAATGAGGTCAGCTTTGTGCTACCTGCACACAAATCTCACCTTTGAATCTAATACCTCACCAGGCCGCAATTTTCCAACCTGTAGACAAATAATTGAAAATGACAGCAAATGAAATGAAACAAGGAATAAAGCCAGACGGTTGGGAATAAGTTTGTAGAGCTCATGTATTTACTTGATGCAGGAGAGCTGGGACCATCAAGACAAAACGAAACAGGGATACGTAATCAAACAGTACAATAACAGTTCACAGAGTGAAACAACCCTGTTGAAATGAAAGAAAAATAAAATTAAAGCATCCAAGTTGGTAAGGGCATAACAGTGGTTACCCTGATGATTTTGTTTATCTCTTATTGATGAGTAAAATAATCCTTTTAAAAGTGGACTGAACCAACTGAAATATGCAGAGCAAATAAACTTAAAGAAATAACAAACGAAGCAACTGAAAATAAGAGATTTTGCATAAATTAATGAGGAAAGAATGAAAAGTAAACGCGGCACAGAGCCCTTAGCGGCCTCAGCACATTCAGTCACATTGCACAGTCTCACCTTTCTCTCGTCCACGACTTCACCAGGGCGCAACTTCCTATTCTCCTAAAAGAGAAATGAAACACATGAGGGCGGATTATGAATCACCGAAACCGAGTCTAACGCATATTCATTAGTACTTGAGACAGTGGGGGGCGCATTATTCTAAATTAATTATCATTGTGTCATTATGCCAATCCCAGCGGTAAACTTCCTTTCAGAATTTCGTCTCATTTCGTTTTTGTTTTTGTTCTTTTTAGATGTGTGTTGTGATATTTTGATAGATCCAGTAACGCCAATGAAACAGTAAAGAGTGGTGAATGTTACGTTGTGACATTTAGTTCCACAGAGGTGTTGCGAAAGTATTTAGTATGAGAAACAGAACATGAGACTAGAATTTTACAAAATGACTAAAACATATATTTATATTTTTATTTAATCTTTGCGAATGAATGTTACAATTAGTAACCCGAAATGGCTGCATTCAATCTCCACGAGATAACTACTCAGCGATTTCGTACATCTATTCGTAAATCGCTAATTTGATTTACACAACGCTGTTCAATTCACGTCCTAAATTATTGACTATCTTCCGTCGTCATTATCTCGGTAGTGTTCCTGATTATAGATTACGCTGAAAGACACGAGTTCAACGCTTATAACGAACACCACGATACGAGAAAAAGGACGTAGGTTTAAGTAATACAGGGCTGACAATCAAATTTAGACTTTCTATATTCCTAACTACACGTGTTATTACACAGTTACGAAAGATTCTATTTAAAATTGAAGAAAATAAATAAATGAATTCACCTCAGATAAAAAGGAAAACCGTAATAGATTATGAATTCATAAAAATTGACGAACTTAATGTAGGAAATGATTCAGTTATAACATATAAATTTAATGCGAACGTGAATAGGTAAATGTGGTGAAGATTATTTTAACAAGGAATTTTTCATTTAATAAATGGATTAGTTTCGAGTCCCGTAGCCATTTCTCACTCTAGATAAATGCAGTCGGACAAAAGGAAAGGATGTTTCGATGTATAAATGAAAGATGGAGATATACATGTAAAACATGGTAAAACGAAGAAATAAAAATCTGAAATTTGGATTTCTTTAATCTGACATTTCAACTGCCAAAATCTAGGAACAAATTTTCATTCGTTCTCACTCTCACTCTCTCTCTCTCTCTCTCTCTCTCTCTCTCTCTCTCTCTCTCTCTCTCAAAAAGGATTATATGTATACTATGTTCCCGTCATTATGATACAAACTTCTTTCGAAGTTGAGGGAGGTAGAAAGAATAAGCAACATGATAAAGAAAGTCATGCCCGGTAACACTTCGTTGGGAACTACAGGTGACAGTAGGCCTATTTGATGCTTTAGAGGTACCATGCTGATCGCTTCATCCGAGGTACTCGGGTTCAAACCTGATTAAGGGAGATGGATTTTAAAAGACATAAAGATAAAGAAAGAGCTTTGGGTCCGAACGCCTTATCAGGCTACTCGTGTGCGGACGAGACCTGACTCTATCAGGGGCTGAGGCAGAATGGTCCACCTGTCAGCGTCTGATTCACGAATGCCACCCATGCCGCCTGTCGGACTTGCACAATCATCGCATATATAGGGCTCTCAATGCCTAAGTACACGGACACATTCCGGGTCCAGCCCTCGTAAAGCCAGCCAGCCAGCCAGCCAACCGGTAGTTAGGCAATCACTCTTACACTGATGAAAATAAATGAGGGATATACGGGAAAAACAATGAATGTCAAAACTTCGTAAGGATGATGTCATTATCTAATTCAAAATATTACAACAAAATTTAGTGTTGTTCTCATTGAAACTGGTAAAAAGGAGAATTATCACAACGGGTACAGTCATCCTTTCCTTGATTTTCAATAGAAACAGCATTAAATTTTGCAATAATGTAATGAATTAGATCATTATCACACCCTTACGGAAATGTGACATTCATTATTTTTCCCTGCACCCTTCAAATGTCTACGAGAAATCTCTGGACATTACAAAGAAACATGACAATAATCTAGTTACCTCACATGATTCGAACAGCGTGAGACAGTGCGACAAAACACAATGCAACGTTGTAATGCCTCAGTGAAGATAGATGTCACAATTTAGTACACCTACTGTTTATATCAATGATGTGATGCATATTTACCAAGTTTGTCACTATTATCTCATAAAAACATTTGAGAACGTGACAGGGGTTACATGGAATCCATGTACAGTATTTGCGTGAAACGTTTATGCTGTCGGTTGGTTGTAATTGTGATATGTAGATTTTAAGGAATTTTTACATACCTTATAAAGATTGTGATTAGAACCAAGAGCAAAATAAATTTAATGCAATTTAAGTGTTTTATTATTAAGTATTATTTAATGGAATTACTGCGTTTCATCTGAACTGGTTTGTTAGAGAGCCGTTAGTATGGGTCTACGGTAAGAGAAATGAGAGTTTAGTTCAATTTATTAATTCATAAGAAATACGGTAAAGGGATTATTTTCTTTACTCCCATAATTCCGTGCCTAAGTTGACTCGTCCAAATGTTATAGACAGTGAGACGTAACTCGGTGCTGTTACTAAAGCAAGTGAGGCCAGAATAGTGTGACGTAACTAGTTTCCGTTGCTGAGTAAGTGACGTCAGATGTTGAAACTTTCGTAACGTTTCTCCATTTGACCCTCTAGCATAGAGGTTTCACATTAAAAGTCTATCTTAAAAGAATTACGTTAATTTAATATCATGACAGAAAACTGAATTGAAATTGAAGTTATTGAAGTTTAATAGGCGTAAAAAAGTAATCAAGCGGGACTGTATTAGTAATATGCGTTACAAGAGCGGTATGTTGAAGTTTTGATGTTCGAGGAAAAGTTTGAAAAAGCGAAACGTAGGCTAGTTGAGCTTTTTTAATTTCCGAGAATTGAAAGAAAACATACCGCTCGTGTATCGTACATTATTTTGTGCGAAGATAGTTTATTACATACGTGAAAGAGGAATTTCTAATTAGTTGCAATGAAATCTCCATCTTGGTTTCTGTTCAATGACGGCAATTTTGGAAAACAAAAATATCTATCTTCAACATTGTTGCTTTAAAATGTTTTCTGTGTTTACTATACTCGAGCAGGCCGTGATATACGTCTGTCTTTTTTCCCCCCAGTCTATAAATGCGAACTTAAAACAAACGGCTTCCTTAATGTTACATGCATCACGAAATGCAGTACTTTAGTGGAGTTGTAGTTTACTTAATTTTTACAAATATTTAAAAACAATAATTAACAGTGCAATTTAGGTGAAATTGCAGTAGTAAGTTTCCAATTTATAATTATTATTATATTGAACGTCTCTAAAAATAATATGCTAAAAGCCTAAAGCAGTAAAATCAATATGTCACTTAAGCGGTAAGAAGAGGAAAATTGTTATGTGTGTTCGGTTGGGAATACTGAATGTGGAATTTTAGACTTACCGCGGGTTGGTTTTGTGCGGAAACCAAGCAAATACGCACGATCTCGCACAAAATTATTATTGGCATTACGGCACATCATACGGATATTACAGTTTATAAGTAATAAAATGTTCGTCACTGTACATGGACTCCTAGTGCCATATTGCTTTTTTTTTTTCATCGCCTTAGTAGTTGGACGTTCAAACACAGTCGAGGACGATCGATCTCCGAGGTGGATACAAATCCTTAAAAATGGCTTTCTTTGAAGTACAATGGCGTTCAAAGATATCTGATTTAGAATTTTCTGATTGTGTAAACGAACTTCTTAACCACGGGATAAGTCACAACTAAAGATACAGTGCGTCTAGAGATAGAGTGGACTTGCCTGCTGTTTACATATAAATCTGGCAGTAGGTGCGGCAACTCTCTCCCAGTCCAAGGCCGCCGCGGTCCATTCTATCTCTAGACGCATTGTATAACAAATGGACAAACTTTGAAGTAGTTCCGCTAGTTCTCAATAGTTGCTACTATTATTGGGACGGGTAAAAATGTGTTGGAGAAAATTATTATGTAGAGTAAGTATAAATTACTCTCATAATTGACAGTATCAGCGGTTTCCCTCTAACCTAGTGATTTTTTTTACAATCAACAGAGGGAATGAAATTTTGAATTATATAATGCGGTATATTTATGTATTATTGGCGACACTGAATGTTATTTTCGCCATATATCCATAGGAGTAATAACTGAGGAATCTGCACTTGCACGAACAAATTATCGATCACTATCGATTAGTGAAAGTCAAGTATCTTTGAACGTCAGTGTACAATGAAATTAGATTTGTGGAAAATAAAATCCCGCGTTTTGAATGACATCCGAACATAGCACAATGGCCCCATATTAGTGGTCTAAATGCGCGTGAGTTTGTCCTACCATCGTCTGCACTTGATGTTGTAGGATGGCTCTTTGTATCATCGCGATGGATTAAATAAATTATGGTTTATTTAACGACGCTCGCAACTGCCGAGGTTATATCAGCGTCACCCATGTGCTGTAATTTTGTCCCGCAGGAGTTCTTTTACATGCCAGTAAATCTACTGACATGAGCCTATCGCATTTAAGCACACTTAAATTCCATCGACCTGGGCCGGGATATCGCGATGGAAACCCTATACACCTGATATTCTCCTGAATATGAAAATTATAGCAAACTGTAACAATGACGTCAATTTTAAGTCAGTCAGGAAGATAATTGTCCTGGGAAAACTGGTGAAAGCATTTCTATACTCTCATACGTAAACGTATCCTACTTAAAATGGAACAGAAGACGAAAACAAAATATATACAACTAAGGGCGTGTATAAAAGGGTTCACATTAATTTGGCTCCACGCTATTTTAAAGCGTGTGACAATAGAGGTGGACACACTTGTGAAACAGAAAAGCAGATGTCGTTGAGTGGGTTAAACATGATAGGGTTGTAAATACACTCGTCAACATGGTCACAGAGAGGTTGCCAGTCTTCTGTGACTTCGTTAACATAGGGGTGGATATTTATGGTTTTCACAGTTTCCCCCGAGATCGAATCCAGATTCAAGTGAAAATAAATGACCTGACTGAATTGCTCCTATTATTTGTCCCCTCATGTAAAAGTTATAGCTCTGGCGTTTCTTTGCGAATATTTCAAAACAAGGGAATGATGGGATGAAAGTAAAGAAGGAAAATAATTGGAAAGTAGTGGTTACGGCCTTAATTTAAGTTACTACCTAGCATTTGTCTAGCTATATTGAAGCTAACATAGGAGTACTTTAATCAGAAAAGCTGGACACGAATATGTAACTGAAAGAAACGGAGTACTCTTACGAGTAATATACCTTTGTGTCCAAAAATCGAATATATTTAATTTTCGAAAGTTTTAATATATTAATCAAGACGATCAGCATGGTGCCTGAAAATTGTCTTACTCGTCATTCCTAGTTGGTTATTTAACGATGCTGCATCAACTACTAAGTTATTCAGCATCGATGGAATTGGTGATAGCAAGATGGTATTAGGCTAGATGTGGCCGAGGATTCGCTATATATTACATTACATTCGCCTTACGTGTATGGAAAACCTCAGACGAAAACCAACTATATAATCAGCGCACGCGGTAAACGAACCCACGCCCTAGCGCAGCTCCGGATCAGTAGGCAAACGACTTACCGCCTGAGCTACCGGTGGCTACTCGTCATTTAATTTAATTTATTTTACCTAAGACATTTTGGCTAACAAATAACATATTATGAAAGCTTTCGGGACACGTAACACTACAACAATTACTGTAGTAGTACAGAGCCTGCGAAACGTGTATAATTCGCTAAAGAAGAAATCGAAATTCTTGAGCGGCGTAATTATTTATATTAAGTGTACGACAATACTAAATTCCTCTAAATGGAATCCTGAGATTTCGATTTGTTTACAAAATTGATTCTCATGTTCTGCTTGTGTCTTACCTCGAGTAGCTGACGTTGACAGGCATTGTTAGAGGGCAGTGCAAACACTTGCGAGATACAAAAAACAAATAAGACAATTCTTGTGAGCTTTTCGTCCCTGTGCCAAATGTTACCCCAATGTTTCTCAAAGCATACTTTATAAAATGAATTCTCAATACGTATTTTGAACAAAACAAGGACAATGTGAAGAAGGGATGTATTCACAATAATAATCTTCCGCATTCCGTGCGGAATGAGAGAAGTTTTATATACGGAAGAAATTTTACGGTACTAAAATATCGTAACATTTTATACATAATGAATTCATACGTATTCTAGTGATTAGAAGTTTGACTGACATTAAAATAAAAGTGATGAATAGAAGTTTGGTTGATTTATTATATCGCAGATAGTTTTCGATATACAGCTGTCAAAACAAAAAGCAGCCGCTCTCTAGAAACTAAGTTCCCTTCGGATATCTCCGCTACAATTCGGAGACAGACGATGTTATATGTTGTTGGACCATGTTGCCTGATATCCACAGTTATAATTAAAGTGTTTTCCGTGTTACGGTTGTAGCGTAATAGTAGCGTTTCAGGCTGGTATTCGTGAACTCGTGGGTTCAAATACAACCTAATGATTTTTATGTTTTTTTTTTTTTGTTTTTAAGAGAGAGACAAAATATAATTGCTCCTTTCTCTTTAATGACTGTTTTAGTAATTAATATCAGGTTCATGAATGTATTATGCCGTGCCTTTATCGTTATTTATTATGACATTATGGCTGCAAATGGAAAGAAATAAAGATTATATTCTCAACAAAAATATTTTTCGTGGCATAAACTAAAGCAAACTTACTGGCGTCTGCCTTAGAAAATTTTAACAATTACATTTCAAAAAACAATATAGAAAGCCACGATTCAATATTTAGTCCATCTTCCTCCCATCTCGATCACACCTTGCAGTCGAGTGGGCATAAAATCGACTAGTCTTTTCAGTTCTCAGCCATGGCATCCTAGGCATCCTGGACGAGCTTCCACAAATCATCGTCTTGGAGGGGGATTGGGCCAGTTTTTCCGCATATGATTTTTTACTTGTGCCCTGTAGCTTAGTCCGAAGAACGTCGGAATTTAGATGTCAACGTCTCAGGTTCAAACTCTCGTCACTCCTTTTCCTTTTATTGTGTTACAGGGTAGTATAATGTAATAATATAAGAAGAAAAAACTAACACTAGTATCATGAAACTGTATTGCTTCAAATATAACATTAAATTTATATTACTTGTATCACTAAAGAACGATAACAGAATGTAAATGATAACTTAAATATTATTTATATCGCTAAAGAACGATAACATAATAAAATGATAACTTAAACAAGGCTCGAATTCACAACCTTCGAATCATTAAGCGAACATACTACCGCTGAGCTAGGAGACGCAGACGTGAATGACTCTTGCTTAAACATCTTAGATCCGAAACGGCTTGTATAAGCGCATGCATCATGTAACATCACTGTTATCCGAAGTGGACTTAGAAAAATATTCGCTGCACGAGTGTGGCCAACTTTTTGACAGCTGTACAAGACGCTAGAATAAATAACAGCCTTCTATATTGAATTGTATGTGGTAACGAAACAGGCAGACCGACACATGGAGAAATTACGTGACTATTAGCTCGTCATTTATTTATTATTTTAATAATAAAAAACTTATTTTTGTGATTTCCTTTTCAACATTATGCGTTTATGCAAGTAGTTTGAATCATTAACTGATTTTTGACTAATTATTTTTATATTTATTTTTCTTTGTGACACTACGGTCTCGAGTTGTCAGTCTGTAAATTCAGCACCCTGACCTGTCTGCCTCACAGAACAAACTGAAATCTTATTATTTTTCTTTCTATGCTGTGGAATTTTTTCCATTTTCCTCATTTTCCGCGCAAGAAACCACAGCTTTGTGGTTTAGTCTTCAATAGAGAATGACGATTGGATTAAATTTAACGGATGTTTGTTTATATGGTATAATATTGTACTTTTGACATGTTAATTATCCCTTGAAACAGTTTAAATCTTGTTAAATTATAGATAGTTGCTCATAGCCAGATAGATTCGTAAATAGAAATTTGCTTTGAGAAACTTTTTTTGAACGTGTGACATTTTATGTAAGGAGACATGAAGTAAAGAAAATATTAATAAACAGAAAGGAAAAGACACTCAGCAAAGAAAACCGTTGGCAGCAATAAGATTAGCAAAGGCCTGAAAATTAAAAACAAAGAGAAAGAACTACATACAAATAAATAACTGAAGAGCTGGAAAATTGTACACAAAGAACTGAAAAGTAATGCGACAAATAACGCAAGCCTAAAGGTAGAGGAGGATAAGAATTACATTTATTATGAAATAATCAAAGTTGTTCAAGCTATTTCTTATTAATCAAAAGGCTACCTCATCCTTTAAGCTTGTATTAAATAAACAAAATTTAAGGTACAATAGCAAAATTACCCTTACAGTAGAGATTTATTTATTTAAGTTAAAATCAATTAACTTTTAGGCTAGTTTTCGGAAATAAATGAAACAAACTGTATTATTGTATTTTGCAAACAATTTAGGAGCAGTTAATGTCTAAAAGTCAGTAAACGTTCCCCTTTAATGCCAAAAATTTGATTTTTATCTGACAGGCGAAAAACAGTCTCGAGGGTTTTCTCATACAAGTTCAGAAACCGAGATTATTATGGTTGGCATTTGGCATTCATCGAATTTGATTTTCGGTTATATAAATTTTGAATCACGGCTCTTTTGAATGATATTTCGAACATAGCTGAACACCAATTCTACTTCAGAGTTATAGACTCGCTTCAGAGTTGGTCTCAACACAGTTTATTCTTTATGAAACCAGCCCAAGAAGTTTAATATTTTGAAGATTATTTTTCCCTTGGCAACTTCTTCATCTGCTGCTTTTTATTTTATCTTTTGCCATCATCTTTATATAATGTATTTAATGTATTTATAAACCAGCACCTTCAAATCTTGGTTTTATATAGTGTTTTTGGCGTATTCTATAAAACCGCATATGACAGCCTCTGGTGAAACAATATTTTAAAATTCATTGTAATGGAAAATTATCCGACATTTTATTTTGATTAAATTATATAAAAATGTGGAGATATTAATCGTGTTTAGTAAGAGTAAATTATTTTACTTGCAAGGTACTCAAAATTGTAATTTTCAGAATAATGTTTTTAAAAAACCTTAAGTAATTATGCAATAATTTATTACAGTTTTAGAATTGGAGTCCTTTGTAGTCTTTCGTACTCAACGAATTGCCAAGAAAATGTCGGTTTCCTCGTTTGTTTACAGAAAATACGGAGGTCCACATTCCCTTCCAATCATTGGCACACGTATAAAGAAGACTTTTATTCACTTTGCGGACGAAAGACCGAACACAATAAAGATATAATCTGAACATTTCCGTGTTTTGGAACTTATACACGCTTGTAGTAAATTGCAGATTGCATCTATCATTATTGATTATGAACTTAATTTGTGATTTTAAAATATCCGTTAAGATCAGGTATATGAAAGTGCAACGAGGTCATTCGTACAAATACAAGAGTTGAATGAGAATTGGGGAATTTGAGTGTATTGGTTAAATGTAAAGCTAAGATAATTTTATAGCATACAGTTTACGCAAAGAGGCGTTGTAGAATTTTCTACTACTGCAAGAAGTCTTTTTAACTCTAGCGTAATTTAATCAGTTTTTACTAAATTTAATAATCCTGAACGAAATTAAATTTCATTGTATAATGCTAAAGAAAAACATGATGAATGTAAAGTAGGCCTTTTATATTTAATAATTAAAATATTATTATAAATAATTAAATATTATTTTACGATATTTAATAAATGTCCGTTCATTTTTGCTCACGTCAAATCCGACAAAATAGAGCAGTAAAACGTCTGGAAATTATTATTAAAAGCCATGATTATTGGTCAACGCAATTTCAATACTAAGACAGTGAAAACTATGAAAATTGTACACACAACTTTTGTTACACAATTTATTGAAGTTTATCGGAATACTGTCTCTGCCTGCTTAGACAAGAGAAAGTGAGAATGGAAGTGAAATCTGTTAAGCTGGGCTGTTTTCCTATACTGCAGAAGCAAGCATGTGCAAACTTTAACGTGACAGACTATTTTAGTACGATACAAATATAATTAAATTACACAATGCTACTTTAATAGAATCCAGCGTATTACAGAATTAGGTCAGAGATTTTTAATTCCCATTGTTTACAAATTGTTTTGTGATGTTAAAATGAAATTGCGTGTGAACGCTTTTCAATTAATTCTCTCTCTCATCCACAGCGGGCGTCCGCTTAACGCCCGTGGGATTCAATCCAGATAACTAGAGGGAAGACCTATTCTATAATATCATCCCAACTCTGTGACGTAGATAGAACAGGTGCACCGCTACAAAACAATCATTTATATGTCGTCCTTGGTGTAAGGGGCTGGTTCGAGACGCTTTTTTAAGTGCTAGGTGTAATTGTCCATGGTTGTTTTTTTCAACCTCGTACTATAGTTAGTTGCACACAAATCCTGTGCATTTATTATTTCCACTTAGCCCGGTAAAACAAAGGACGGTGATTAACAGAATACAATATTATGAAGATTAAAGTATTACATTCTTGATTAAAAAAATGGAATTGGTATCTTACAGTAACAAAATATGCAACTGAATGTGGTCATGACACATGAAGTCATTCTTCTTCCTTAGATATTTCAGCCATAAAACCATATTTCAAATAGTAAAGTTCTCAATGAACTCGAATTTAAGCAAAACTTCGAGATTTATACTGTATGCCTGAATTAAGAGCTACAACTAGAACAAAATATATCTGCAGTTTTTTAATTTTCATTGAATTGGGGTTTTCTTTACACTTCCCGAGATAACATTACACGTTTTTATGTTGAGAGAACCCAAAATTTGTGCAGATTATAGGCTGAAATTTATATACTCAATATATATTACCTCATATTTTGGTGACTTCACAATACTCTTTATGGAATGCATTTTTTCACTACATCATTCTCAAAGTCATTTTTTTTTACCAATTCATAATGCGAACTTATATACCCTGCAAAATGAATATATTGAATGACGTAATAGACAGTTCAAGAGAAAGTAGTTGTCCTCTAAAATATAATTTTTTACTTTGTGATACAGATCTCTGGAATAGTATGAGAATATTAATAACTCTGACGTTTTTATATACGGGGTGTCCACGGAAAGAACATGCTAAGTCATTTTTATTTAATTTTACAGGGGAGCATTTCTTAACTTTAATATACTGATAAGACATCATTAGTCTACATCTCATTTAGTTTAAGTTACCACGTTACAATGTAGGCTTTTTGCCATTCTGGTTTACTAGAAAGATAGTTCACTTTATGAGCTAGCAGATCGGACCAAAGAAAGGAAAATTAACAAAAGGTGACTTAGCTGGTTCTTTCCGTGGACCCTTCATATAGGGTAAAGGTTGGCAATATTGTGATACTAATAATATTATGATAGTTCTTTTTGAGAATTTTTTACAATTTTACTGAGCGACAAGAAGATCGGTTTTTTGAGTCAACATATTAAGGGACTGTTCGTGAACAAGTTTCTGCACAAAACCGGGTCTTTTCTCGATCAGTAAAATTGTAAAAAATTCTCAAAAAAATTATCATAATATTATTAGTATCACAATATTACCAACCTTTACCCTACATAATTACGATTGAGGAACTTTAAAATTCTAGAAACGATACAAAAAAATTATAAGTGTTTTGCTTAATCGAAAATGAGCATTTAAAATTAGTAACTAAATGGTTAAAGCCATCGAATTAAAACACACAGACTTTAACACCACATAGATAACATATTTAGTTTTGTCTGAATGCTTGAAAATATAGATTTTTAAATACTTAGTTATGGTGGACTTGTAAGTTAGAAATAATAAGGGGGAAAAACGATATTATACCAAATTGTTTCACAGTAGTGAAGAAGTTGCCAACACTGCTAATAATTGTGTATAACAAATCACTTTTAATATGTGTAAGGGTATGGGGAGTGATTTATAACCAGGTGTGTGAGTTATTTTTTTCATGGAGTGTGGTGGTTATATGAAAGCATTTTGTTCAAGCCACAAGAAAAGAAAGAGACTATGAAATATATACAGCTTACAAATGGCACCAAATTACTTCACTATCTGTAGAATTAAAGACAATTCAAATTAGCTATGCTACTTACCCACTATTAACAATAAAAAAAATACTTATCCAATAGTAGTTATGATAGACCCAAACTTTCTAATCTCAATGACAGTTAAAAGAAACGAAACTATGTAAATATTCTAAATGTTACGACAGAAGTTACAGCAAGAAATAGTTCGAAAACACGAGCAATATAATAATTATACTTTACCGGACATATTACCTTATACAAATAACTCGTCCACAAGAATTTTGAAGCATAGTTATATAACATTTAAACTCAATTTATCCCTCAATTAATAAAGCAAAACCGTTTATGCAAATTATAATTGCACAACTTTACAAATTAATACAAGTTTCGTAAGCAACCACACAATTACTGTTCCCCGTTCCTTACTATCACCTTGTATATGTATACCTGGTTAGAAATTTTTAGCACAATAATCTACATTAAAATTCTTACTCTTCGCATTTTTACATTACCCATCCGACAGCTCGCCCTCTAGGGAATGAGTACGAGATCACTTTTACTTATTCAGCAACATTACAATCTTTACTGTACCATGGTTAATGCTAGCATGACTATAAATCTATGAAGTTAATGAAATATTTACTATGAGTATTAATAAATCGTAACACTGTAACTTCTGTGTCAAATATGTCTATACATGTTTATGTAAGATATACTGTATAAATTCCTGAGCTCCATGAGAAACTCCAAGTGTACCGTCAATAATTCAACAGAGAGCCACGGTCATCAGAAGAATCAGGCAGGGTCCTTCGAGCAGATGCATTCATTCTCCTGACTACGAAGGGCAAGTAGTAAGGTGTGAGGTATAACAACGTTCAATGGTTCTGAACCTTCAAAGCTGGAAGTACTTGCAAAGCGAAGGAAGATCAATAAAAATTAAAGTCAACTTAATATGTAATACCACAACACGTTTATGATGTTATAATCTATACTTAAGTTTTTGAATTGTACAGCTATGCTTAAATGTACTTAAAATTGGAAATTTTCAATGCTATTACCATTTTAGTATTTCTAATTTCAAAATGTACTGTAACTACTTCAAAATAAGCAGGAAACATTCCATTATAAATGCAGTAAATCAAAGTATGGCAATAAGTGTTTGTTATGATACGGGATTGCATATTCACACATTATAGGGAATAAAGTTTAAATCAAAATTCTTAAAAATTGCTACCACTACTTCAGCAGGATTCTTTTTTGGATTATACTGTTATTTCTATTTCTTTCAGGTTTATCAAATATACAACTTTTAACCCATTTGTTTGAGAATGAAAAGACGTACCAAATTCCGTTTGGTGCATATTCTTTAAGTTCGCTTTGTGAAACAATAAGTTAAAAAAAAAGTTATTTCAGTTCCAAGAAAACAACATTCTTCCGTAAATTATTTTAAACACAGAATACAGAAAAATATTCAGCGAAATCAATCTTTCAAGAAGCCTATTCAATTTTATAGCTTGGGTTTAATTTTACTAACAAAGTGGTCTTTTAATTTAATTGCTCATCATAATCATCATCATCATCAATCACGAATTGGAAGTTCGTAGTCAAGTTTTGATATCATCTAAGAGGCTCTACATAAGCTTCCTTTTCCGTGTGCAATATTTTAGTTTGTAATACATTATTATTCCTGTGAATTTGTTTTTATCCATTCTAATTGTAAGTAAAAACATAATAAACCTTAAATTTTTATTTAAAATTACATTATCGCAATAACAAATGAAGAGCACACACTTGAATATGTGGAATAACTTCATATTTTAAATTATTATATTATATAATTATTGAAGTGGGCGGGGCGGTTAAGAGACAGAGGTAGTTGAGTCAATTGAATCTTCCTGACGTAACTTTACCCGATGAGATGAGCTAAACAAAAGAGAAGTTCTTTCAATTCTCCTATGCTACGAAATGCTTATGGAATTTAACGTAAAACATGTCTAGGACCAATATAGGATGGTTTATAACTTTTTTATTTTTCAATGTTGAAACAAATATAGCATTTTTTTATCTACGCTGAAAATTTCGCAATGAGCACACATAAATACTAAATGGAATGTCGTGAATGCAAATGCCTAGAGTCTGAAAACCACGAATAACCTCGCATGTCTAGCAAGAATCTGGGACTGAGCCCAAAGTCTCATAAATGCAAAATATATTTTGTGTTGCTTCGCGAAGTGACATTGAAATGTAATAAATATCTGTTTATGCATACTTCTGTTCTGATTACTCCTTCCGGGAGTCAGGCAAACAAAAAAATCTCGCCTGTCTGTAATGCAATTCTTCACCAACATCTGTTGCACGCAAGGCGCTGTGTTTGTCGTGTAATGCATGTCAATCTTTTGCTTTTTTTCTAAACAAAACTGTTTTTTCTTGGGATAAGACACGGTGAACATTGTGATTTTCAGTTGAATACGAATTTCATATGCCGTCTTCTCATACAGTTAGGTGTGCGCCAAATTAAGGAACGTTTCCTGGGTTTAAAAGTTGTAAATTTGGCAACCTCTATAAATGGTATGAAATTCAGTAATTACTAATAATAACTGTAATTATTTTACTTTACTCTGAAATACTTCAGTACGACTTAAGGATCAACCAAACTTTGGTAAACATTTGTATTTGCTCAGATTTGTATTGAAAAGTTCTGTGTTAGTTGTTATTGAATTTATGATTTTTTCAAATGATTTATTCATTGTTTTATATTTTATAGAGTACAAATGGGGAATAAATTGTGAAGCATTTCACGAGAGTTAAAATTTTTGCGTTTATTAATTTTATAGTAAAAAATTACAGCATAAATTGTGAGGCATTTCACGAAGGTTAAAATTTTTGCTTTTATGAATTTTTACAGTAAAAAATTACAGTATAATAGAAATCCGGTCTCGTGATTTAATTGAAAACGAAAGTTGCTATTGTGGAAACACTGAGTTAAAATAGGTGCAGAAATGTGTGTCTGAAATATTTTGAGATAATATTTTGGTTTTATTAAAAGAATTAAAAATAATTTCACTTGAAATGCGTGTAATGAGAAATGAGGAAAGTACGCTTCTTTGCAAATTAAATGTTTACCAAATTAGTCAGTTAATTTTGCAACTTGATTCTACTGGGTCTGCAAAACCCAAGCCGCACGACTGATGAAATACAATACCTCATCACTGATAATAAGGCTGGGACGTCTCTGCTGTTCCTCCGGAGGGATGAGGGAGCCCCTCCGGCTGGAGGGTCCGGATCCCGGAGCAAGTGATCCCTTCCGAGCATCGCCGAGGGGCGACTTCTCTCGGATCACTTCGATCTTCGGCGCCTCAGGGGCTTTGATCTCGGGTGCCTTGATCTCGGGTACTTTGATGCCTGGCTTCTTGGCCTTGTCCGCCTGCATTGAAAGGGAACGCCCTGTTATGTCACACCGAACTGACCTGGCACGCACCCAGGGAACGACCTGCTCTTATCCTGTTCTCTTCTGGCAAGGAAAATGTATTTTGTCTTAATTTGAAATTGAAATAAATTACCACTAACTCGGTTGTATTATTAGATACAACGCGTACTTATATTTCACTGGCACGAACCGCTCCGCTAGTAAACATCTGTGTGTGTGTTTTGCAAGCGATTCGCTTTCTAACATTGTTAACGTGAAAGATTAGCTCTAGGGAATCACATTTATTCACCCCAATTTAGTTATTTTAACTCAAACGATAGCACGACCTCAAGACTGAAACAGAATTCTACACTAAACAGGAAACGCCCACTTTTTCGCGGTTAATTTTTTTAATAAGCGAAAATAGCAAAAGTTGAATTCCTATTCAGCATCGGTGAAGTACGTTAAACGGCGAATGTATGACAAATATTCTATATGTACTCTATGTAAAACAGAAGTAAAGTTCCTCTCTTGTATTTTATGTAGTTGCAGACTACTGACTTGATATAAGACATCTTACAAAAACTAGTTTGAATTCATTTGTGTCATTTCGAATTGAGAAGATTAATAGTGAACCAAAACCAAAGGCGATCCCTTTCAATTCAATAAAAAATATGCAATAAACGCCTTACCATGATGATGTGGATTAATCACATAAACTCGAACTCGATCAATTCATGGGTTCGCGCTACACACATCCTGAGAGCACCATGCACGCACGCACTGTTCTCACAGACTGCCGGCCAGCTCGCAGACTCTCAGTAACAATTCAGATTTCCCCAGCCTTATAATAGTAGCTAACATCACACAAGTGGAGGTCATTTAGTATCTTGAATATGTCCCAAACAAACAATTTGTCCCTCTTGATCGAGGGACTGGAATGAAGGCAGACAAGAAGAGCTTCTTTCATTGTTTGCCAACTTTCACAATCTCTTGGACAAGAGCATAAATGCCCGGGAAAACAGCTACAGGGAAGTTGTATAGAAGTACAGAAAACTAGCCTCTATAAATAGAGTTCCGCTATATTTAATTTGGGCAAGGATAGTGGGTTAAGAATTTGCCAAAGGTCATAATAGAAATTGAACTGTCGATAAAAGGATAGAAAAATGAATAGATGATTGTTCTTCCTATTTTCTTTTGTAATTCGAGAGATTGGATAGCGTTTTGTGAGTCTGGGCAGGTGTTCCCCTTTGCATTTAAACAATTTGCCGTTTTCCCTCGTCATCCATTCTAATTTAACTTTTGAATGAACTTGATTCTTTGACTGACAATTTGGCTTAGCCCCAAGCAACTTGATCTGGAATTGTGGTTTGTTTACTCCTTTGTCATTTAGTTTCTAATGCACTGTACTACGTAAATGAGTTCTCTGAAAGAACTCTTTAGTTTAATGGTATAAATTAGGTAGCTCGTTTATATGACATAATTAGTGATGATTCAATAATATTCATTCATTAGTTCAACCTCACAGTATCACACATAAATATATAGGTGTACATGGACACGCCAGCTTATATAATGAAGTAATACTATGAATATGAATGGCAGACGAAAAGAGAGTTTACTATAAAAGAAAGACATGATATAAAAGTGCAAATATTTTCAAAATTGGGCCAAATATTTGCATGATTTCAGTTTCGGAAAGCACGAATTTTCGAGCGTTTCTAACCTTGAAATCACGTTTGTAAAGTGACATTATATTCATAAAACTAATACATTTCATTTCGTTCTAGTATTGTGATTAATTCCTACATATTTATGTATTATATTTATTATTTATTTATATTGTGTCTCAAATTCAAAATAAAGTATTTGTGAGTAATATTTTTCAGATGTTCGTTCTGAATGTGCTGGTGGGAAGGGATATGTTCGAAATGAAATACGTTGTAGGCTATCGCTTTATAGTACGTACATATTTGTAGGTACTATATTTGTACAATTTGATTCAGCAATAGTAAAGACAAAACATGAAATGAACTCGACATATCCACGCAATGTTATGCATCAAGTTGTACAGTCGATCGAAAGCAGTGATTGTAAGTTGCTGCTGCAGATGTGTGTGTGTGTGTGTTGAGGAAAGCTTTAAAATTATAAAATTGGTTAAATACGTCGCTTCATAAGCTATGTTGTCATAAGAATGTCAGGGGAATTTCAATGGCTCACATGTGTACAAGTATTACAGAAAGAGTTGGTGATTGAATCCCAACATCTCTACTGGGAAAAAATCAGCTGATTAAACTATAGCCATATCCATATTATCGGAAATTATCACATTCCAATCCAATTACATTTTATATATCGATTGGATCATGTTATCTCAGTTTATGTTATATTTTTAATAATCAACTAAATTTAAGTTTATTGAGAATTGCTGAGATGATAGCATTATGAACTGGAGAATACAACATTTACAGTAATTATATAATTGGTAATGTGTAAATTCACTGAATTAAATTGAATAATACTATCAAAATAAATATTTTTCCGTCGCTACCTTTTTCTTATCAACTGTGTCTAATTCACAGACTTAAACACTTCTTATTCCAAAAGTCCTGCACAAAGGGGTTTTGGGGGTTTAACCCCTCATTTGGAAAGAAATATTTGGGTTAGAAAGTAAAATAGTGAAATATGTCAGTGTAATAAAATATCGGAGATACAGACATTTTACATTGTGATATTGTAATTAATAAACAGTTCGATAAAATATATTATAATCTACTTCATGAAAAAACAACGCTTTTTCCCCTAATAAAAATCTTGCGCAGGGTCCTGCTTCTGACGTACTTCCTTATAATGCCACAATCATTTCCTTAAGAGAGATTGTATGAAACCAATTTAGAAAGAATTTTAGGTATGTCATTCGTTACTACAAAAATATTGTATTTAAATGCTCAAATTTGAAACCAATTTAGAAAGAATTTTAGGTATGTCATTCGTTAGTATAAAAATATTGTATTTGTATGCTCAAAATTTGAAACCAATTTAAATATTCAAATCATAAGCTTGCTTATTCGTACATCAAAGTATTTAGAGCTTACGTATAAGCAGCTAATTCTGAGGTCCACGTACCTTACATTTTATGCGTGAACCTAAGGATAAGCTATTGAATAAATGCAATCATTCATAAACCTTAAACGAATAAAACTACGAACATAATACTGATATTTATGTCAAAAGAAACATTTAAATTGTCTAAATCATCAGCATTTTATATTATTATTGTTATTATTATTATTATTATTATTATTTCATAATTATGCGTTATTTACGGAGTTATATAATTCTAATAACATAAATAGTATGTATGTGATCCGTTTTTTTCGGGATGATGTGTTTCATTTGTTACGCTCAAATTTCATCAATATAAAGAAGATTTGTTTACTGGTATAATATATAGTGAACTTATGAAAGTAAATGAAGATTATGAGACAATACGCTATGCAAGCTTATTTTTATCCTGAGCCGAAAAATTAATATTAGGTTGGAAATAGAGCCAATCAAGTAAGAATTATGGAACACATTGCTGCCGGAATAAATCCTCTTAAGTTACCTTTTATTTATAGTCTAATATAAACAGTTATTACTTAATTTTAGAAATTTTCATATTAGTGACATAAAATATTAATCAGAATTTTATTCCTCGTTTTAACTGAACGTAAATGACACAAATCACACTATATTCCTACATAATACGCTGCAAAATAAATAAAAAGCACAATATGTTCGGCAAATAATGAAAAAAATGCATCTACTTCACAATTCAGACGTCACAATAACAGCATACAATTCCGCTATAATTCAATATCACAAAAAGGCTAATAAAATTAATGATATAATTGCAAAATATTCAGTTAACAGTAAACAAAATAATAGGTCTAACAATCCATCGAGCTCCCTGTTATAAATTAAAATTATAAACAAAATGTGAAAATAAAAATTTATTGGATGTTTGCAGATATTATGGTTTTTACTGTCAATCAGAATAATTTCTTTTAAGTCTAAAAATACAACAAAACAGATTTCGAACAAAAGGCATCGCTACGAAATGATTTTAAGCTTAAACAGAAGTCATAATTAAATAGAAAACCAAACTGTGTCTTACATTTTGAATGCTCTACTATAAATAAAGCAAACAGAAAAGTACGTACACATAAACTATGAGAACATAACAATATAAAAAAGCATATAAGTAAACTATTCTTTGCACATTTCATAAATATGATAACCTCCCTACAATATGAAGCCGTAAAAATACAACGCATCCGCTAAAACAAACAAAATGGAGCAACGTCACAAAAACAGGACACGGGACAGAACGATATAAACGATAGAGACAGGACGAGCGCTACTGCGGGCAGAGCAAATAAAAAAGAACCAAACCACTGCTGCTGGGGTGGCTGCCCGCTCACCTTGGGAGCAAAGTCCAACTCATTAAAAGTATCATCTTCCTCGTACTCCTCTTCCTCATCACTTTCTTCTTCTACTTCTTCTTCTTCTTCTTCTTGCCGATTTTTAGTGACCCTCATCACTTGTTGCTGAATTTCTTCTTCACTCTCTTCTTCCGAACTACTAGGCATATATGCCATTGGGTTGTATCTACGAATCTATATAGGCCAAACATGTTATTGTTTGGGAAGACAAAAGGAAAAGAGCTATCTTTATACAGTGAGTTTTCCGATTCCATCTCCTTCCTCATCACAATGTATCCTCAAACCCGATGCAGTTGTTTCGCACTATTACTTCAATCGCTGCTTAAGAAGAATGTAGGGGCAAATATTCGGATTTTTAAACATGTTGGTAACGTACACACTGCTTTAACGAAACAATTTTTGAAGATTTGAAATCGTATTAAAACTGCTTATGAAACTCAGGTATGAAAGTAGATATTACCAACATACTCCATAATCTTAGTTAATTGCGCATATGTTTCTAATAAAACAAATTCAGATTCATATCCGTACTTAATCCCGGACAGTTTCCATCTCAATTTGAACATTCAACACAGCAAAAAGAGGAAGATGACGAAAAGGGAATTACAGGCTAACTCACTGTACAATATCGCTAAACGGTGTCAGTAACTGTTCGTCGATATCGCATAACATCTAGTGAAGTTAATGAAGCCTACGTAACTGTTAGAGTCGTTCTAAACACGTTAAACTACACATTGCAGTTATTACAGTATTTGCGGGGAAGATGTATTTTGTTTTAATACATTATTCGACATGAGAAGAAACATTACCATGTTACAATTATTTGTAATCGAAAGCGAAGCAGGAACTAATTGTTTAATTCTCTCGGTTACTCAACTGCTCGTGTGTTAATGAAGTTACAGCGCTAATAAACTGGCCGTTAGAAGAATTTAGACTAATTACTATGGAATGTTAAATGTTAAAATATTAAACAACTGCGGAAAACTAGAAATAACTCATACAATTCGCATTACACAATTCATGCAATGGAACACAAATAATTGACACTTAAGAAAATCGAACCATTTCTTTACACATCAAGTCGTAATAGTTCCTCCGTTAAATTTAACACAACATGTCAAATTTTAAGCAAATAAATCGCTAATAATTAATTAATGAGTAACCTGAATGTAAGTTCAAATATCTCATGAATATCACACTTTCATATACATTACAGTTAATTTTTTACGCTCTTGAATGTGGAAATGAGTTCCTTGTTATTTCAAAAGGAGAAAGAAAGGAAGTAACGAAGAACACAAATGTTCTGCTTACCGGCTTCGGTGATTCTTGTTGCGTAATGGAAGCTTTCCTTTCTTCAGTCTTTCATGAAATAGAGATTAAAAGTTAGGATATAGTAACTTGACAGAAATAATCTCGTTATTTATTGTTTAGAAATTGTGGTTCGAATTTTGACATGAATATAATGATGTCAAAATTTAGTATAGTACTGCAGTGTAACGCAAACTTCGACAACGGGACCGACACCTCTTCTGTTCTAGATAATTCAGTACTTCCGATTTTGAGCCATAGTGATTTCATTACAATTTCAACTTCTAATAATTCACGTATGCTACAAAGAACAATGAGAATTTCACTAAGTTGTAAGTCAATATAAGTATTAATCTCTTTAAAATGCCCATAGTAATTAGATACAAATACAATTTATTTCTATTACAATAAAATAAACTTCGGAATATGTATGATAAGAACTTTCTTATGTTAAATTTTAACTTACCTTGTTAACATGTTTCGACCTATTTTCGGTCATCTTCGGCGAGTTCCGAAGATGACCGAAAATAGGTCGAAACATGTTAACAAGGTACGTTAAAATTTAACACAAGAAAATTGTTATCATACATATTCCGAAGTGATAGTGTTAAAAGTTGTGTAATCAAGATGTATAAAATAAACATCTGATTTAATAATCACGTTTAATACACCCATATTATGGCAAAAAATTCCATAAGTGTATGTCAAATATATGTCAAATGTGCATTATACCTATTTACTTTTTTTTTATTAAATACTGTATTTTGTTTCGAAATGTAAGGTTATAATAGAACTGGCAGTTTCACCTTTCCAGGAAAATGTCACGGTAACACCTTTAAACAAACAGCAACTGCCCACTAACGAAATAACTTCTTCCCACAAAGCCAACATCTCATCACATCATAGAGCCTCAAGTAACAGCTAATAAAAATACGCTAATAAAATAAAGGATTCTTAAATATTATGTACTACTGAGAAAAACGTAAGCTACATAAATTATTTATGTTTATATAATAAGTTACCTTTGCTTCCACTGTCTTCTGTTGAACTGATAATTTTCTTTCGCCATCCACTTTAACTTCTTCAACCTGCAGAAGAGAAAGACAACATTCAACGTAATATTCACGGTTTTCAAAATTATTTTTCTCCGCATTAGTGTTGAGTTTATTATTAGAAACATGCGTCATCATACGGCCCACTTAGAAGAAATTATAGTGAGCTAAGAAAATGCAGCGTTTCATGCTCCTAGGCATGACCGCCAACAACACAGTCATCGGGTTCACTAGGGAACAACTTATTTTCGGGTCTACCTGAGCCACTGTCTAGTCTCTTGAATAGGACACTTGATTCTATAAAGTAGTATACATTTCCACACTTCTAAGGGACGTGGTAGAACATTAGGCATGCTTATTTAAGTCGTGAAAAGTAAATGTTCTCATAATTATAAATCATTTTCACCAAGGAATATTTAACTACATGATAAAATATCTAGTCTTTAAAAGAGCGGTTAGAATGTCAATACTCAAATGGGGAAATCGAATTCGAAGCTTGACGTTTAAAAATAAATGTTTGTGGATAAAAGCGACGCTAGGCCAAGTTCCACTAATATTTCTCTAGAATTAATTATTATCAACAGCATCGTTATTACATAAAAATCTGGTGATGTATGTATGTATGTATGTATGTATGTATGTATGTATGTATGTCAAAGACGCACTTGTTCTGCAATGTAACATATATGTCAAAGACACACTTGTGTTGCGACATAACATAGGTTTCTTGAAAATACCCAAGGAAAGAGTTGCGACATAACAAGCAAAACCGAATAAACCTCAAGCTAGGAGAATCACATTTTGTTCAAATAATAATTTACATTCCGAAGTACCGTACGATGCGATTATTTTCGGAATATGCAGGTACAAATTAAGAGGGAATTAAATGCAGCGGAAGTAAATACAACTTGAAAATAATAGAAATAACGACACTGTCGTATTATACGCGAGCAGCTGATAGACCACTGTTACATTCAGAGCAATGAAAGACTTCCTGCACGTCGCCTGCTACGGTGACTTATTAAAGGCCAGCTCATACTTAAAGTTATTCTTGACTGTGAGGGTTTCCTTGTCTCTCTACTATGTCAAAATATGAAGGAGATGCTTATCACATACACCAATTATTCTCTCGACTGTTTTCAGACAATGTGCTCATTTTCAGTACTGTTAGACTCAGATTCTCAGACTTAACTAAGAACACTTCAGAAACACTTTTAAATTCAAAGTTCCGAAGTCCTCAATCACAAACATTGTAATTGCATTATCGTCGAATGTCATGCTCGGATACTGAGCAGCTCTACGCTCTTCTCCGCTACTACTTTCCATGCGCAGGACTTTTAAACTTGCACTGAATTCGTAAGGAACAATAGAAACAATTCCGTATATAACAACATTGGACAACAAGAATTTTGCTCCGACTTAAAAAAGTGTGTCCCTTATGGTTTAATGTGCGCTGAATCCGAAAATGCATCTCTTTTCTTCGTATCACGTAAGGTTTTTAAGATATACTATGATTTCACTTTTCGATAAGCGCTCCCCCAGGAAACATCTGGTGCGGGTTGGAGGTTGTAAACCAAAACAAACGCTACTGCATTTTATGAGTTTATGAATTATTTCCGGTTTCTTATGGTTGTTGGCATGTTCTTTTGTACTTCAAATAAACAGATATTGGTCCCTTCTATTCACTGAATTTCATAACATTTCAAAGTGAGGTCTATGCAATGAACAAACGAGGGTGTGGTTTTCGGTGAGTAAAAAAAGTGTTTACCATTTTGAGTGAAGGCAAATTAAGAGGGCATTTTCATCGGTCCACAAATTCACAAAGTTATGGCTGACTCTTTGAGAAAAAACTTTCCGTTACAGAAAAAACGGCATGGCGCACTTTCAAAGATCTTTGCTCATATTTCCTTCTAGGGCAGACAACTACATAAAACTTGTGGAAATCATGTCAAATGGATATGAGAAAATGGTGTGTAATATGTCTCTCAAAACACACTTTTTACATTCTTATTTGGATTTATTTCCTCCTAACCTTGGAGCGGTAAGCGACGAGCATAGGGAAAGATTTCAATAAATATCTGAAATGAAAAGGCGATATAAAGGAAGATAATCATTCAGCATGCTTGTAGACTATTTTTGATTCCTTATAAAAGGCAGTCCCGGGTCTAGTTATAAACTGAAGTCATCCAGAAAATTCTTTCAAATGATAAGTTCAAATTCCGAGATTTTTCCCATTATACGCATGAAAAAAAATATTTTTATTGTTGTTGATTTAAACTATGTAACATTTTTGTATCTAGTAAACATTTTTCAAGTATTATGAGACATTTTGAATCCCTAGTGTATTGTAATTTTACCAGTAGCAGTGAAAAATAATAAAAAATTCAATTCATTTTCCGTGGAAAATGGTACGTGATGGGCAATTTGGATTTAAAATTCAGATTTAGGGTATACATATTAGTAATATTCACCTATTTTTATTTCGGAGCAAGGCAAAAAGTAAAAATTTGTTGTTCAGTGTAATTTGTTTCTCTTAACCAAACATATTTCCGTCGATATTAACTGATATGTCTCATTTGTGAATTATTTTTATCGAATAATAAAAGAACACTAAGGAAATCGTGTTTGCTTTCTTCGTAGTAAAGTGTTTTATTTATTAACAGAAATTTTATTTGGCAATTTTTTATTTATTATTAGTAGAATTTGTGGCACCATTCGCGATTGTACGTACAATGAATATTAGCCTGAGCATTTTTGGGAATATTCTTGCAGTTGAAGGTCATTGTGTGTTTTTGACATCAAATAAACACACATTCAATTCTTACTAAATATTATTACATTTAGCATGCATCACTCCCAAGGAAATTGAGTCTAGATCAGGGGCGGTAAACTCGTATTGTAAATAAAGCAGTCTGCATAAGGTAATGGGAGAGGTTGAGTTCTCTGAGAAAGGCTGTTTCCCGGCCCTGGTCTAAATATTGAATATGAGTAATATTTCACAAAAGCTCTAGCAGAAATGGCTGGGCATAAAAAGAAAGATGATGTGCCCAAAACCACTTTTTTGGTATAAGAGACGCTTAAAATCTGCATTTCCGTCAAAATGACGAAATCGATTTTTTGCAGCAACATAATATTTTCTCTTGATTCTTTGTGTTATGCGAAAGTAAAAATCACAAGTGTCAGTTACTCTTTTCTTTTCGATTCTCACTTCTCATTGTTATTTCATGAGAGTGAGGAACACTTATCCTCATCGTTCATTTCCAAATTGTAATAGGCCTAATGATAAGAAAAAATGAAGTCATAATTTTTTTTGTAAAACTGAGACGTATAGTACACACTGCTTATTGTAACACTATTTGCTTCAATCTCTATTATTTTCCTTTCAATTTAGCAACCAATTTATAGCATTATTATTTATCTTTATTAAAGAAGGAGAAAAATAAATTTTATTTACAGTAAGTACGGGAATGTACTTACACCTATGGAGCTATAAAATATATTCCTTAGTGGGTATTTATTTTGACGTTACTAAACAAATTAATGAATATTATGCACAGTATGTAAGGGAATGAACTATACCTACACTTACGGTGTTTCAAAATACACTATCTACCAAAAAGTAATTGGGCACTGTTTTTGTCCCTTTAGAACCTCGTGGTACCACCTCTTGTTGATGTAACAGCAGCCACCCTGTCAGGCATGCTCTCCACTATTTTGTGTAGGATATCCACTGGAATGCATCGCCATTCCTCTTGCAACATAGCACTCAGTTGTACAATGGAAGTTGGCGCCATGTTTCGGCGGCTACTATGCAGTGGTATGCAGACAATAATGTTCACCGGTTGGATTGGCCTGCGCAGAGTCCTGATCTCAATCCCATTGAGCACCTTTGGGACGAATTGGACCTGCGATTGAGGTCTCAGGAGATGCGGCCAACTTCCATTGCCCAACTGAGTGCCATGTTGCAAGAGGAATGGCGACGCATTCCAGTGGATATCCTACACAAACTAGTGGAGAGCATGCCTGACAGTGTGGCTGCTATTATAGCAACAAGAGGTGGTACCACGAGGTTCTAAAGGGGAAAAACAGTGCCCAATTACTTTTTGGTAGATAGTGTATATTTCGTAGTGATTATTTCGAAATTGTTGACAACAGTTTAGATTTTTCCTTCGAGTATTCGATAATATTATTCTTACAGAGGCGAAATAGTGTAATAATGCAATACTTCCGTATAATTATAAAATAGGTTTAAGCGATTTAATTACTTTCAGAAATAGTATCCTTTTCTTGGCATACATTAATCCCTGAGACAAAAATTACAATATAAAAACAAAGGTTCCATTTAAAAGTCTATGAGGCACCTTAGCGGTAAAAAGAGGGTATTTTTAACTACGTTATTGAAGTAGCATTGTTAGAGTGCTGACCGTGGCGTACGCAATATTTATAACACGCAGCTTTGAACATGCTCTAAAGCCGCATTTACACGAGGCCTATTGTCAAGACAATAATTGTGGACAATTGTTCCCAAAATGTTGCGAGATAGTTGCCGCCCAATCAAGTTGAACGTTGACCTATTCACACGAGGAAAGTATTGCCGTGACAGTAGGTGATGAAAAATGACTGAGTGTGCAGAGTCTGTGGTGTCCCGGGTTGCTGTTAACCGAACTCTATGTTGAACGTGCCACGGAGAGTTAATTTTCGCTTTGACCTCAAAAGCACCGAATCCTTCAATATTCATCTCATCAACAATGTCAAACAATGCCTTTTCGCGAACATTTTTGTTCTTGTAAAGGTCATGGTGCTGGTCCCACAAACATAACTTCTCTTTATACAGCTCAACGAATTTGATATTAATAGCGTCACTCTACTTTGGGACCATTATTACAATGAAAAGAAACTGAAAAATACGTGAGAAAACTCACTTCTCGGTTGACTCAAGCAGACTAGCCCCAAAAACAGCGTAGCAACTAGCATATCGCGTTAACATGACGTCAGTTGCCGGCCAATGGCGTGCTCCCGGTGGTGTTGGTGGGCATTGGACTGTCTTCAATCTACCATCGGGGACAACAGACTGGCTCGGCAATTACGTGGACAACTCGCTAGGCAGTTGAGCCGAAGTGTTCACACAAAGCCAATAATTTTATGACAGTCAACTGTCTTCCAACTATTGTCTCATTGACTGGCCTCGTGTAAAAGCGGCTTTACAGCCATGATCTTAGATTTAAATTTTTCTTAGGGAGTGGAAGTTTTCCCGTTTTTAATATGTCTTGTGATTTGCCATCGGTTGAATTGCGGTGTCGTTCTGACCCCAATTCACACAGCTTCACCATATATCTATCCAAGAATGTACGGCTGTTAAATGTCTAAACATTTCTATTATGGGCTTGGGCAAATTTTCTTCAAGGTTTGTAAATTCCAAACAAAAGAAAGAAGGAAACTATGAGAGAGTGAGAGAGAGAGAGAGAGAAGAGAAAAGAGAGAACGATAGTAAGATGTAAATAAATAAATAAATAAATAAATAAATAAATAAATAAATAAATAAATAAATAAATAAGGAAATAAATAAATAAATAATAAATAAATAAATAAATAAATAAATAAATAAATAAATAAATAAATAAATAAATGAGCAAACGAAATTAAATAAGACATAAATATGTAACTAGAATGAAAATTTAACAAATGTGAAAATGTCGTGGGATTGTCTAACTTTATACTAAAAATATGTTTCATAAAACGAAATACAACATTTCCATTTCCTCCTTCTGGAAAAGAAAAAAGTACTTTTAAGCTGAAGTTAGAAATCGAGACGTGTAAAACTGAGACACAATAGGCAAATTTAAATATATTTATGCTCGACCATGCCGGAATGTAGTAATTATACACCTGGTAGCAGTCCTTTAATGCATGTCATTAAAGTACACCTATTCATTAAAGTTCAGGTTTTCGATTATTCTCGGATATGCAATCGAAAGACAACTAGCAAAACGTCACGCAGGCTGGAAATCCAATACTGTCGCAGAAGGTTATGTTCTGTTACTATAATGATTAGCGTTAATTGTAAATAATATTCAAATAAATTCAATTTGTCATCTCGTTTTTTCAATGTCGAATTCAATTTCAAGTTTAACGTTTATCTTACTCTCTAGATCAAGGTCGTCGACATTCGTTGCCCGGAAAAAATCAATACTTTCGCGTCTGCGCACATCTCACAATTTACGAGATTGCACAAGATCAGTTCGCTCCCCAGTCACATAAGAATAACATGAATACTTATGAATAATTTCAAGTTAGAAATATGGTCGAGCATAAAAAGTCGTATGAAACTTGACTATAATGGTAATTAAGACGCTCGTATGAAACTTATGAAACTCGCTTGCGCTCGTTTCATAAACATCCTCGCGTCTTAATTACTATCATTATAGGCTCGTTGCATAATGTACTATTTCAATCTACGCACAATACTGGACCAGATAGCTGTCATTTTTTCGGAGGAAAGAATAATATTCGCTGTGTATCACCATTAATTAATTTTGCTCGAAGCTTTAAACTTCTGTGAGAATCATGTTGTGAGTTCGATTCTATCTTAGAGCACGTATGTTTGTCCTTCATTAGTATGATGATCTGTTTTCTTAGGCAGAGACTAGGAGTATAGTGTCGATTTCAAGTGATGGGAACACCATCCTGTGTTATTTTAGTTTACAGTACGCAAGAAAACAGAACTTTGGTCTTCGAATAAAGGTCAGATTAATCATGAAGAAATATCTCATGTTGGATTCAACTGAAAAATATCTGCTCTGTTGGTTCGTGAAAAAAAAAATGCTGGTGAAGTAGTTTTATTTTACAGCGATATCTTAAATATTTATTTTAATATATAATGTTAAAAGTACACTGTAAAATCTCAAGATGTCAACTTATTAAATTCATGTTATAAACTGTATACATTTACGTC
Source organism: Periplaneta americana (assembly GCF_040183065.1). NCBI lineage: Eukaryota > Metazoa > Arthropoda > Insecta > Blattodea > Blattidae > Periplaneta > Periplaneta americana. The sequence continues at coordinate 50,921,414 of NC_091126.1, forward strand.
AATATCGACCTGCTACTGTGTGCCTAAGTTTATGTGCAAATGGCCAATATACATCGAAAGCCCGTACTGGTCTCAATAACGCATTCTACTAGGAAAAGGAGAGAGAGAAAGAAGAGTGCAACAATTTTGAGATGCATATTGCCGTGGAAATGAATATAAAAATAACATTCTGATGAAAAACACCCCTGTGCACGAGTAGGATGCACTTAAATTTATCGAGACAAAATACTTCACAGTTGAATCAAACCATTATAAATGTCCGAGTGACCTTTCGATGACTATCACAGAGAGCTTAAAATAACCTGCCCCGGATAAATTTAACGAATGTCACTCATGCATAGACAAATTGATCACAGAAATAATTTTGTGACATTCAGGCGACCGCGTGTCCCTCAACATGCACAAAAGTCACGCTAGCTCCTGAACGGAGTATTTTTAATACATTGTATTTGGCCTTAACCTTTATTTGTCTGGTTATCCCGAAAAAGAGAACCCGAGGATTTTATATTGCAGGATGAAAAATTTAGTTAAATTATATAAATATATTTTCATACTGAACTGAAAATGAAATGATTCTTCGTTGCTACGGTTATGATAATACCACAGTTTAGTATATACAGTTGCGAAGCTCAATACTTACTAAATATGCAGACATAGACAGTTGAAATGTGCATCCATAGATAGTTGCTAGCCACCAGGATCGCTACTATCGCCTCATCGCAGACTCTTTCCTTAGCAGACGATAAAATGTATTGTACTTTTGATATCGTGTTCTTTTGAAAAATTAACACCTTCCTTCCACTATTGAAATACATAAGGTTTATATATTATTTTCATAAAGTATATATTATATTTTATAAACTCACCTTCCTGGATCTTTCAGAAGAAGGATAATTCTAACCTGTTTTTCTTAGAATTTATAGTGCTACAAACGTCTCCTTGTCCCATATTATTATTCAAATTCTTGCATTTTAGCCATTTACAGTTATGACAACTGATAACGAACATTTCACAGTTTACACAAATTTTCACAACGCGAAATACTGCACAGTCAATGCCTTTTCGATTTAGACCGCCGTAATTTAATATGTTCGGGTTTTCTATTTCAGTGTATGGAGCTCAGTGAATTATTATATTGTAACTTTATTGCGTATCATAGATAAGTTTTATTTAATGTAATGTGTCCATAAGTTCCCTTTACTTCTTGTTGCATAATATCCTATGTTGCAGAAATTATTACAAAACTGTGTTATTTTAATGTGAAGAGAATTTTACATGTTAACATAATCTTTCGCATCAACATTTTAAGTTTAGAATGGAAGCTATTTTAAGGTTTAATAAAAAAATTATATTGTTATTTAATATAGCACATCTACCTTCCTTAATAAAGACAGAAAATTTATCATACTACTCCTATGAAATTAGTGTACGTAGGATTGTTACTTCGTCTCTTAGGTACAGGTAGTAGATAAATACAATAATTCAATACTCAATTGTAGTATTAAAATACAGACAAATTGAATGTGCGGAGTATCATACATGACATTATGCTTAGGCCTAATTATAATGTATAATTGCGAATTTAGGAATATAAGATATAGTAAACATAACCTATAATATTTCCATATGAATGGCAGGGCATTGGAGACCACTAAAATTAGACAGAAAGGGGCAACTGGGACAGTAAACATAATCTATAATTTCAACATATCTAAATATCCGTGCGGTGCAACTGAAAATTATTGAATCGTGCATAAATGAATGTACAAGAATTTCGCAATATTTAATCGAAATAAAGGCAGGTATTACACATACGAACAACGTAATTTTCAAACCAAAAATAATATTTCATCTTAACTCGCAAGTGATTTATGTCTGAAGTGTCTCATAATCATTGTTTTAAATTTTATTAATGCAATTACACTACATTTTAGAGAAATATATGTTACTCTTTATACATTCCAACTAATTTACATGGTTGAAACGCCGCCCTTCGTGATCAGGTTAAGCGAGTTACATGGTCTGCCTTACGGCCTGTATTAGATCACGATGGCAGTGACACAGTCTATTGTTCCTAGTACTCACAGCGCTCCAAGCGGCTAGCAACTATCGCGAGAAATGCAAAAAATAATCCCAAGCTTCGCAACTGTATATACTAAACTGTGATAATACGGTCAAAGTGACCTCTCTCCTCAAAATAATAGCCTACATAGAAATATGGTGAAAATACTGCAAATTTTATGCTTTAAACCTAATACCGGTGCCAAACCAGCATGAAATAAGTGATTACTGTATTTTAGCTGATAATAATGACCATACAATCCTACAGCATTCCATAAACTAAATGTTATTACAAGATTCGTTTTCTACAAATAATTATGATATAATTTTAATTATTCCACGATGCTATATTTTTACAATACTTAATTATAATTTGAAAGTTTCACAGTTTTCAAATTGTGAGATTTTTTGGCTTTTGCGCCGTGTCATAAATACGAAAGCTCCGAACTTTTCGCAACTATGTACTGAATCCACCATTAGGGAGGGAAATAAATATAGATACTATATGTTAAAGTGCGTACACACTTAGCGAACGAACAACGAAAGAACGACAAACGAATGCATTCGAAGATTGAAATCGGAACGTGTGTACGTCGCAGCAAAGGCAAACCGATCATTTGGTTTTCCTTCGGAAATGATCCGTCGCTTGTCGGTACATCAAAGGAAGTTGGTATTCGTTGTGGACGGGATTTGCCACTAGCTTGTAGTTCGTAGCAGAACGCAGCGCTTAGTTCAATTTCACTAACAGGATGTCGAAACTGGAGTGGACGGAAGACGCTGTTATAAATCTTATTAATGCATATAGGGAGCAGGAAATTTTATGGAATCCCAAGCATCCTACTTACCACAAATAAAGTAAGAAAACATGATGCTTGGGATGCTATTGGAAAGATGTTCAGCTGCAAGGTAGGCGAGTCAAACACGTGTAAAATTTGAAAATTATTTTTGTTTATTTATTTTCAGTGGATGCATATTTGTTGTTTAATATAGGGAGCAGAAGTCAAAAAGAAAATTGAGTCCCTACAGACATCATTCCAGAGGGAAAGACAGAAGTCCACAAAAAATCTGGAATGAGGAGTGACGAAATGGAACTTGGTTCGCGTATAAATATTGCCTATATGTCGTTCCTTTTGGACAAATTCAAGCCCAGAAAAAACAAAGTTCCAACCTTATGCACACAAAATAATTATTGGCACTGAAAAGTGCCTTTTCCTAAGCATGATGCGCATTCGACAAACACAGACAAATCTCTCTTTTTAGTATTTTAAGATAATTATTGTCAGTGAGGTATCCGTATATTGTAAATTTCCCCTGTCTTGCAGTCGTACCTTAATAAAATCTTCCAGTTCCTCAATTACAGCTGTACATACTTCTAGAACAATCCCGGTAATCAGCTGTTGCGACACTTTGAATAAATACATTAAACTTGTATACGAATATCCTGTAGCAAGATATCGAAGTGTTAATGCTAGACTTTCCTGAATAGATATTGCTTCTCGCCAGCCTGTGTCTTTCTTGGAAATTTTTGGCCCTATTTTGCAAAGTGATATTTCAAAATCTGTTTCTGAAATGCGACAGAAGTTGTGAAACTGTCCCGATTCCATTCGACGTGAATCATTAAGTAAGTCAGTGCCTCTATATTCATTGCGACTTTCGTAGAGAGGCGTCTGCCACAATCACCTTTTGGTTTTTAACTTTCTCTTTGTTAAACTGCCTATAATAACAACGGCCGCACTTGCTATAATTATATTTTCGTTTGCCTTTATTGCGGATGTTTTCTGACAATTTGCTGATGATTTGTACGTTGTTCCAAACAGCGAACGAACAACGAAGTTTTGCTTCATCATTCGTTCGTTGTTCGTTCGCCAAGTGTGTACGCACCTTTAGATTCATTACCAACAGTTCTGGAGAATAGATTTTGTTGCTAACAGGTGGATTCCCATTTACTTAGCTTTCCTGATAATTGAGTCGATACGTACTCCGAAACTTTGGACGTTTTCACGTTTATGGCAGTGTGTAAAAACGTTACAATATTCGCGACTGTATATGAGACTCGCGGATCTCAACCCTGGCCGAAGATGATAATGCCTCCATCATATAATATATGATTTACGACACACGAAAAGAGCTCGGTTCCTGAATGAAAGGGATCCATGCAAAATACCGGCCATTTTCTCTTAAAAGTTTTCTAATCCACGGATATGTGCCTCTGCAGAATCTGTGAGACTACAGCAATATCTGATACTCGTAAAAGACAAATATGAAAAATCAGTTATTACTATTATTTTTTATTTCTACGAGGTTTTTGAAATTTGTAGAAAATAAAGGACCTGAACCGACAGTATTAGGCGTCTAGTATGAAATGGTACATGTACGGTAGATAAAAACTAGCCTATAACTCGAATCTACCAATCAATTTAATTTATTAAATTAGTTCTTTTAGTCAGTTATTTAACGACATTGTATCATGTACTAGGTTATTTAGCGTCGGTGAAATTGCTGATCGCGAGATGGGATACAAGAATTACCTGACATTTGTCTTAGCGTTTGGGAAAATTTCGAAAAAAAAAAAAAAAAGAAAAGCCAACCAGATAATCATTCCAAGCGGAAATGAAATCCACGTGGCATACGCGCTACAGTCTGAGCTACGCTGGAGGCACAAAATAGTAATGAAACCTAATTTCGTAACCCAACTATGCCGACTGGAAATATTACCGTGCTAACCACATGCTATCACCGTAAATGTTGGATGTTCGTTCACCTCTGCTGAGGCATGTGGAGGTGAGACCAGCAGCCTGCTGGCCCTTAATAACATGTCGTGCCACGGATTTAATTTTGATTTAGGCAAACGACCCAAGCGGGCTTTGGACCCGAGTTCAGTTCGTTACCGCTGAGCTACACTGGTGGATATGTAATATAATAATTTTCTTAAGATCATATTGAAAGATTACAGAGAAACTTATTTTTTAGTAATATTATCGGATATCGGAAACTCCACAACAGCACAACGACGGTTTATTTCAAACCAAACTGGACAATGTTCTTCCAGATATTTTACTGTATGGAGTGAACTGACAAATGAAACGGTAGAGTTCCTATCAATAGAAAAATTATTTTGTGAAATATATTAATCATTTTGTACAGAAATCTTTGTGCTTATCGATGAGATTCAATTCCAAATTCTTTCCGATTCCAGACATACAAACTATGCACAGAAAGGTACCAGAAACGGTTGCTCTTTCTTAAAAGATTAATGGACACTAGTTATAAATCCCTTTGTTATAATGAGCGAATTACAGCAGCTCTTTAAAAACCGTACAATATATAAATTAATTCAGATATCTTATTTTTTGTGTTATAAAATGTATTTTGTATATAATTTAGAAAAACAAAATCCATCTTATTTTAATGTGGGCTAAAGACTTCAGTTAAATACTTGTTTTGTGTAACAGTTTCAAGAAACTAAAATATATCCTACATCATTGGTAGAGGTCTAACGTTATAAAATAAATAAATTGCTGCGAAAAACGTAAAACCCAGAAAAAAAATGAGTGCGTCATTTCGTGACACCAAGTTCTTACTTTCACATTACTCTAAGTATAAAGAAAATATCAAATTAATCTATTTAGATATTTCCGCGGAAATACACATTTTCTGTATCCCCTACATATAATGGGTGGTTTTGGTCATGCTGTGTATTGGTCTATGTTTACAGTGCTCTTTCGTTAACTATTTTCCGAATTTTGTTCACAATTAGTATTTATGAATGAATTACACAGACAATACTTTACTTTTCTTTTTTTCTTTAAGAAAATTAAGCTCCCTTTTAGCTCTTTTTTCCACAATGGTTACATTTATTTTATTTTGCCAAGTGACTAGTATGAACTTCTTGAATGCCTGAACGTTTTGTCTGAAGCTTTCGAAAGGATGTATAACTATGTTTCCTAAATGAGAATTTGTGTCTGTTAGTAGGCCTACATTATACAGTCTCATTTACCACATGATCTTATGTGGCATAATAAATATCACGAGAAAGGGTGCTAAATTCCATTTAACTGGAATGTTATTTTGTTTATTTCTTCAAATGTGTGTATGTGTATCTAATGCCTACCCACTTCACTTGAGTGATTCGGGTTCCGCATATTGTGAACATCAAGATTCATAATTTTGTATCAACATTTTTTGTGAATCGTTCATGGTTAAATTGACTCGTAAATACCCAAAAGGAACAAAATTTTCAAATAATTGACAAATCACTGTTTACAGACAGACAAACAACAAAATGACGGATAACTGTATATACAAATATGTAGGTAAGTAGGTATGTAAACAGATAGATAAATTTAGATACATACGCAGACAGACCGACAGACAGACAGACAGACAGACAGACAGACAGACAGACAGACAGACAGACGGACAGACTGGCGGCATGCCAAAACCATTTTTCTCTTAGTTTTCTGTGACGTTAAATGCAAGTATTCCCATGATAATATCAAAAATCAGCTTTTCAACATCACAATACTCTCACTTCGTACTTCGTATAATGTTGAAGTAAAAATTAGTTTTACTTTGATTTCCGATTAATATGTTAGTTCACTTTGTCTATTTTAATATTCATGTTTTGAAAACAGTAATACCTTTTGTGCAGCTACCTTCAATTCTTGGACCTTACTTTCTTCTTGTTGTTGCACAACCTGAAATAAAAGAAAATGATCAATTTCCAACACACAGTGTCCAACAACATAGGCTGTCATATTTATATACATTGTTA